>NC_089782.1:36133821-36168821 GCF_040412425.1 Macrobrachium rosenbergii
TCCTTATCTAAATAAGAATGAACTAATACGTAACCTGCCGTTTCCGGAAGAAAGCTTTTCATTATGTTAAACTGGTGAATATTAAAGTGATCGTTGGTAAGAAAAAATGAGAAAAAACCTAATCTTAACAAGAGTGAACTAATATAACCTGTCATTCCCGGAACAACCGCTTCAATACGTTAAATAACGGATGTTGAGCAATCAGTAATAAGTAAAAATAGGAAAAATGACTGTAATCCAACTAATAATTCACTAATACTTAATGAAATACAGGAAAGAAGTAAAACATAAACGGAGAATTTAGTGAGCAACGATATGGCAAGGAATGTAATTTTTTTTTACCTACATACAAAGTTCCTGTGCTAGGATATCCTTATTGAATGCCAGATGTCTCATTGCTGTTTGGGCATATTTTCTCCTCTATGCAATTGCTATTGAAGTCAGTGGCATTGTTCGCAGATGTTACCTTCTCATCAAGACTTTGAATCAGTCTATACTTCTTATTCTCTTCTGGCAAGCTTCTTGGGGGGTAAGGAAAAATCATTCGGGATTCTTTCCATTTACTTTTTTCTCTTTCTAGCCGACAAACCGTTTCTCCACCTCTCTCGGCGGCTTCATCAGGACTATTATAAATTGACACGCACGGTTTTTATTGCAGCATGCGGACGTTTGAATTTCAAACATGACGTCTTAGGCTGTTTTCAAAAGCATAACGAAATAGCTGGCGCAGTATGGAAAAGGTATTAGAAGAGGAATATCATTAACAGAATGCTCGCTCAAGGGATGCCATATTCATCACTAAGACTCCGAAATTATCGGAATTCTGGAGACGGAATATGAAGATTTCCAGATATTATGCATGAACTACCGATGACGTATCTGTTGAACGCGATGTGGCCTTATAGAACGCACCTGACAAATAACATTGTTCTCATTCTAAATAACCGGTTTAAATGCCAAATAGAATGTGCCTCGCTGTCTAACTTCTCGGTTCCAGAGGTCCTTTATTTCCGGCACCGTTGGACTGATGAACAGTTTCCCTGTGGATGTTGTGCAATTGGGAACCTTAGTCTCGCAAAAGAAAATAAAAATAATGATTGTCATTCAAAAAACACATAAAAATCATTTAGCGCATATTAGTCTTGCATCGTCTATTTAGTTTTAAAAGTGAAATTGTTAAATTTCATTCCAGAATTTATTTAGAGAACCTTGGTCTTGTGACGTTTATGCAGAAATTGTTATGATTCATTTTATTCCACAAACAACCGGAATCCTTTAACCTTGCATTATTTATTTAATTTTTCAAATACACATTAAAAATAAAATTATTACATTTCACCCCAAAATTTATTTAGAGAACCTTGATCTTGGGGTGTTTATGCAGAAATTGTTATGATTCATTTTATTCCACAAACAACCGGAATCCTTTATATGCTAAACGTCCACGGAGCATCCGTAAACATGCACACACGCACACACACAAACGTGTCCCTGGTAAACAGGCGTGCGAAAAATGTCTGGATAATCCTCCCTAGCAAGTAATGGAATGGAAAAATTGCCTGGTGTTTGGAAAAGGGATTTTCCAGCAATATATGAGCGAGGGATGTTGGGAAGCCGTGCTTTAAAAGGCGTTGAGGGAATTAAGTGGATTACACATAATATTTCTCTTCCCTGGCATTTTTTTTTTCTTTTATGAGAATGATCTCATTAAATGGAAAGGAAATGAAGTGAAAGATGTTATACTAAATTACCTGGGTTCTTGAACCATATTTCGTTTTGTCGTTTAACAAGATTCATCTTACAACACTTTTATTAAGTGGCCATAACATTCGCTTGAAAGATTAAAAAAACTAAAGTTCCAGTATCCATTGCAAGGCCATTTAGCTTATCAAATTCTTCATTTTCTTCGTTCTTACTAAATAATGAATTATTATAATGCATTACTACCCTAATGCAATTCTCTTTGTATTTTGATAATTTATTTCGGTTTTTATCAATTTATTTATTTATTTATTTATTTTTCAATGATTGACCTCTTCTTTGTGGATTTCCCACTGCATTCTGTTTATTCTTTCTGATGAACACTATACTCTTTGGAAGCCTGGATTTGAAGTCAATGGCCCCTGTGGTGGGCTTGTTCCATATGATTAGGGTTCGTCTTCTGAATAATAATAATAATAATAATAATAATAATAATAATAATAATAATGATAATAATAATAATAATAATAATAATATGTTCTTCATTGCGTTCATTCACAAGATCTTTCATCCTGTGTTCACCCATTTCCCACAAATGTAAAAAAAAAGAACATTTATTTTGAAAGGATTTCAGTAGATGTATAAAAGTTACACCGAAAAAAAATAAATTCTCTTACTTCTGGCATCTTCATCGTTTTCCCATTCCTTATCATTACCAGGAGGTTACGGTGGAATATGCGAATCAATTAATTACGGTAAATAATAGTATTAGCGTTGACTGATATCATTACCGTTATCCCTTTAATAAGGTAAAATCATGCGTCAAGACACGAATGTAGTATAAAGCCTTTATAATCGCGAGCTGCAAAGTAATTTGAACTGACGGCTGGGAATTTACTTATTAAATACGCTTTTACTTCTTGCGTCTGGTACTTCCTTTGATGTGAATAATCGTTGGTGCAAATTATCTTAATCTAGTAAAGATCTAAAGACATGAATTTAGATTTATTAATTGTTATTAAGATTGAATTAACATGGCAGTCAACAACACAGTTGTTTAAGATATCCTGAAGTACTTTGATGTAATTAACACTTATCTTGTCAGCATCATCAAGTTTTTACCAGTTACGATAATCTATAAGGAACGGGAGAGATCGATAGGAATTCAAGAAAACTTCCTGGTAACTCAGTCGAAAGGAATTCAAGAATATTTTCTGGTGATTCAATCGAAAAGAATTAAAGAATTCCTTCTTGTAATTCAGTGCAAAGGAATTCGAGATTACTTTCTGGTGATTCACTCGAAAGGATTTCAAAAATACTTTCTGGTAATTTCATAGAAAGGAGTTCAAGAATACCTTCTGGTGATTCACTCGAAAGGAATTCAAGAATACTTTCTGGTAATTCAGTTGAAAGGAATTCGAGAATACTTTCTGGTGATTCCGTAGAAAGGAATTTAAGAATTCTCTCTTGTAATTCAGTGGAAAGGAATTCAAGAATACTTTCTGGTAATTCAATCAAAATTAATTCAAGAATACCTAATTAAAGATCCGCAATCATATAATTAAATCTAAAAGAATTCATGAATACTTTCTGGTAACTCAGTCGAAAGGAATTCAAGGATACTTTCTGGTGATTCAGTCGAAAGGAATTCAAGAATACTTTCTGGTAATTCAGTCGAAAGGAATTCAAGGATACTTTCTGGTGATTCAGTCGAAAGGAATTCAAGGATACTTTCTGGTGATTCAATCGAAAAGAATTCGAGAATACTTTCTGGTAATTCAGTCGAAAGGAATTCAAGAATACTTTCTGGTGATCCAGTCGAAAGGAATTCAAGAATACTTTCTGGTCATCCAGTCGACCAGTCGAAAGGAATTCAAGAATACTTTCTGGTGATCCAGTCGAAAGGAATTCAAGAATACTTTCTGGTGATCCAATCGAAATGAATTCAAGAATACTTTCTGGTAATTCAATCGAAAGGAATTCAAGAATACTTTCTGGTGATCCAATCGAAATGAATTCAAGAATACTTTCTGGTAATTCAATCGAAAAGAATTCAAGAATACTTTCTGGTGATTTAATCGAAAGGGATTCCAGAATAGTTTCTGGTGATCCAATCGAAAAGAATTCGAGAATACTTTCTGGTAACTCAATCGAAAGGAATTCAAGAATACTTTCTGGTAACTCATTTGAAAGGAATTCAAGAATAGGCTTCTTTCTGTAATTCAATGATGACGAGGGTGCTCGCTTTCATGCTGTCAACCGGAAGTTCTATGTTCCTTTGACTGTTTTGCATATTTCTTTGTGTTCTTAAATAAAAGCAAAAAAAAAAAAAAAAAAATAAAGAGATACATTTCTTTTTTGTGACGTCTCTTCTTCATGTTAGAAACAGCGTATAAAAGATTCTCAAAGGAATTCTTCATCAAAAATACGAATATATTTCGGTGCCTTTGAAGTTGCAAGAAAGGGCAAAGAGAGAAAGAGAGGGGTATCATGAATTTCTTATGGAGAGAGAGAGAGAGAGAGAGAGAGAGAGAGAGAGAGAGAGAGAGAGAGAGAGAGAGAGAGATACGATTACATTTTTATACAGACTGGGCGTCCTTTGCACCCATGGGTTTTTATGCATGCAGTGTTTATCACTAAAAAAAAAAAAGTAAAAAATGCGCAGAAGTTTCTTCTGCGCAATCGAGTTTTCTGTATAGCTCCGCTAAGCGTATAATCAAGGCCACCGAAAATAGATCTATCTTTCGGTGGTCTCTGTATAATGCTGTATGAGCCGCGGCCCGTGAAACTTTAACCACTGCAATGTGGTGGCATATCCTATATCTTTGCCAGAATCACGATTATGGTTAACTTTAACCTTAAATAAAATGAAAACAACTGAGGTTAGAGGGCTGCAATTTGGTATGTTTGATGACTGGAGGGTGGATGATCAACATACCAATTTGCAGCCCTCTAGCCTCAGTAGTTTTTAAGATCTGATGGCGGACAGAAAAAGTGCGGACAGGATAAGGTGCGGACGGACAGACAAGCCGGCCCAGGTAGTTTTCTTTTACAGAAAACTAGAACATGAAAAAATATAGAAATAAATAAAAAAAAAGGAAGTGACACGAATTCTCGGAACTTAAGCAGAGAAAAGGAGACCAATTTCAGGCTCGGAAATAAAATTCCCTTCTCCCTCAAGAGCTTAGTCGGAGAGAGAGAGAGAGAGAGAGAGAGAGAGAGAGAGAGAGAGAGAAAAAAAAAGCATTATGGAGCGTCAACCCCAGACCTCGTTATAGAGAGATCTCATTCTCAAAGATTTCTTATGGTAAAACGACTGATTTCTCTCTCTCTCTCTCTCTCTCTCTCTCTCTCTCTCTCTCTCTCTCTCTCTCTCAGTACTCGATCTAGTTTATAAGAACGCCTTTTGTTTACATTTTTTCTTGGTTATATTCTTCCAATAACCGCCCCCCCCTCTCTCTCTCTCTCTCTCCTCCCTTTAGTCCGTAGTTCTCCTTGCCCCACCTTTTTTAATAATCCTTTGTCTCCCTTAGTCTTTCAAAACTGATCCCTTGCGTGTTTCGGTCCTGGGGAAAACTCAGGCACTATAAATTTCTATAGATTCATTATACAGTTTCTGCGTCGAATTTTCTTTTCTTGGGCGAGTTCAGTCTTTGAGCCCAAAAAGAAAGGATAAGGTTGTGTCCACGACATAATCCTAACACGCTTTCCCTTTACACACTGGGTGATAATAATAATAATAATAATAATAATAATAATAATAATAATAATAATAATAATAATAATAATAATAATTAAAAATAATAAAATTATATAAATAAATAAAATAATAATAATAATAATGTCAATAATTAAAGATCCACAATTTTAAATAATATGCAAATTGTATTAATATGTTACAATTTATTTATATAATTGTGGATTTTTCTTATTTAACATTTTATTACGATATTGTGAATTTTCAGCCATAATAATAATAATAATAATAATAATAATAATAATAATAATAATAATAATAAT
Organism: Macrobrachium rosenbergii; assembly: GCF_040412425.1. Taxonomy (NCBI): domain Eukaryota; kingdom Metazoa; phylum Arthropoda; class Malacostraca; order Decapoda; family Palaemonidae; genus Macrobrachium; species Macrobrachium rosenbergii. The sequence goes on from NC_089782.1 coordinate 36,139,543, forward strand.
AATAATAATAATAAATCTTGCTGTTATAATTGCTACAACCATCATGATTTGACAAAGCTTGCAAAAAACACTTGGTTTATTAATAAATAATAATAATAATAATAATAATAATAATAATAATAATAATAATAATATTAAACATTGCTTTTATTAATGTTGTCACCATCAAGAATTGACACAGCCAGCATAACAACCACTTAATTCACCAACAAATAAATTATTTGCACCAAAGGACCATCTGTCACTTTGATGCAAGTTCAGGCGAACGAACGATGCCCTGTAAACGCATTGAGGCAAATCGGTTTACCTAAGATTTCGCTTGAAGGCAAATGGGATTGCCTAAGATTTCGCTTGAAGGCAAACGGGATAGCCCAAGATTTCGTCTGGAGGCGATCACTCGGCAAGATGAAGATGATCAAGTCTCGTGTCCTTGGAAAATATTAATTTTGATTTTGCTTTGCTGGAGTTGCATGCGTGAGAACAAGATGAATGCCAAGGAACAGAATGTATGTGTTTATATTTGTTTTTTTGTAAAATAAAACTATTGTGTCTGTCGTTCCGCACTTTTTCCGTCCGCCCTCAGATCTTAAAAACTACTGAGGCTAGAGGGCTGCAAATTGGTATGTTGATCATCCACCCTCCAGTCATCAAACAAACCAAATTGCAGCCCTCCTGCCTTAGTCGTTTTTATTTTATTTAAGGTTAAAGTTCCCATAATCGTGCATCTGGCAACGATATAGGACAGCCCACCACCGAGCAGTGCTTGATGTTTCATGGATCGCGACTCATACAGCATTACACCGAGACCACCGAAAGATAGATCTATTTTCGGTGGCCTTGGTTATACGATGTGCAGAAAACTCGATTGCGCCGAAGAAACTTCGGCGCATTTTTTTACCTTTTTTATTGTATACATACATGACTGAGGTCTGATTTCTGGTTCGTTTATATGTATACGAGTTTGCATATGTATCAAATTGCAGACACGTAGCCATACCTTGCCTCCATCAGCAAATCACTCTCTCTCTCTCTCTCTCTCATCATTGGTGAAGTGGACAGTTGTTAAGTGACAAGTGCATTTAGATGGAATACAGATATATGTGTATTTAGAAATGGAGGGAGTTCTATGAAAAATAAACATTGCCCGCATAACGATGTATAGGAACAGGGACAGAGTTTAATCAGTAGAAATTCGTTCTCTATCCTAAAACCATTGATATTTCGCTTATTGATATTGATATATATATATATATATATATATATATATATATATATATATATATATTTATATATATATATATATGTTTATATATATATATATGTGTATATATATACTATATGTATATATATATATATATATATATATATATATATATATATATATATATATGAATGAAAAACAATCTGATGACGGTGTTTATGAAATACATGCAATAACTATAATGAAATTTATGCCTGCGAGGCTGGCAGATCCATCTCACCAAGATTAAACGAACGTAAACAATCTACAAACTATCTGTAAAGATATGGTTTAGAGACCTCGGGGATTTTCATACCTGGGAAAGATACTCTCATACCACAAGTTAGACTGAGACTCAGCTGTTTTCCAGAAGTAACAGCTTGTATAAAATGAGAACTCAGGAATCCGCCATCGTCGGTAAAACTGGGTATATGATCTTATCAGGAAGGCACCGGAAATCTGATTTCACGGGCGAGTTCGTTTTAATGCCCGTCTTCGGGCTAATGTTCCAGTGGACTCGCCCACACTTTCCCGAGATGCAACTGAGTACCGGAGCCCTTCCCTGAAAAAGGCGGGACGCCATATCTTAAAAGCTAACCATAGAATTTTCTTGAAAATAATCTCATTATGTTTCCCACACCCAAATTACTTTGGAGCTACGAAACTAGTCTGACTTAACCCGACCTAACCTAACCTGACTCAGGGGCATGGCAAAAAAAAAAAAAAAAAAAAAAACCGGGGCTGGTGCAATACTAACATACTGTGATATGATTTCGTGTGATGGATTTGTTTATTGATTCCTTGACTGGTTTTAAATCTTATTTTTGTCAATTGATCATTTTGTGTTTTCGCCACCCAAAACCTGGTCTCACTTGTTAATGTACATTATTTTGTATAATAAACTAGTTTTAAGGTAAAAAAAAATGAGCAAAATTCTAACAGTCTCAGGAATTTTCAACCCGCCCCCCAGATTCGACCAAGGCGGGAAGTAACGGGGATGAAATAACGCCGCTCTCTCCATCCTCACCAGTGACGTTATTTTGCACCTGCATATTCCATATTGATATTGTCACCTGCCAGCTATCCATATTCAACACTGATTATTTCAAGCTCAGTTAGTTGAATCCTGTACGGGCATAGCGCCGTCAGTGCACCTCACACCGTTAACTGTAGGCATTACTTAAAGTCTTTGCGGCGTTCCTTCTGTAACCCCTTGCTGTAATCCCCTTTCATTCCTTTTACTGCACCTCCGTTCATATTCTCTTTCTTCCATCTTACTTTCCACCTTCTGTCAATTGTTTCATAGTGAAATTGCGAGGTTTTCCTCCTGTTACACATTAAAACCTTTCTGCTCTCAGTACCCCTTTCAGCACTGAATGACCTCATAGGTCCCACCTCTTGGCCTTTGAGCTAAATGCTGTATATTTATCATTATCATCATCACCAAGAATAGTAAAAAACAATATCCCTTTCAGCGTAGAATGACCTCATAGGTCCCAGCTTTAGGCCATTGACATACAGTAAATTCTATCTATGTATCTATCATCATCACCAAGAATAGTAAGAAAGATAGAACAAAATAAAAAAGAAAAAACTGCTTTTTTTCTTCCATCTTACTTTCCACCCTTTACTAACAATTGTCTCAACTTTACTTTCAGCGATGAATGACCTCGTAGGTCCCAGAACTTGGCCTTTGGCCTAAATGTTATAATTCAGTTCCAATTCCAATGAGTCAGTTGAGAAAAAAATATTAAATTTTTTTTTTTATTAATTGGTTTTATGGGTTTCTTGCTTTAATAAAATTCCTGTTATTTCAGTCAGAAAACCTGCGCCAAAAAAAAAAAAAAAAAAAAACGGACTCCTCTGTAAAACATTATTTGTGTCTTAGGGGAGCGAAGGAACCATTTGTAAATAAAGTCGCAGACTGACATTATTTTGTGTCTTTCATCTTGTTAAGGAAGTTATTCGCTGCGACTTCGCTAACAGTCTTCGAATTCGTTCGGGACGACTTCAAGGACGAATCTTCCTCGCCCCGTTTTACATTCGGTCTCTGAAAGGAGTTCGTACCCGGATTCGATCCTTTGTAACCTTTATTAGCGTCGACTCGGATGTTTGTGCATGACATTTCATGTGATTATTTTGTCCTTAGAACTTCAACATGTAGACTGAACAAAATAATCTGCCTCTTTTCTTAATATTTCTATCTTCGATTCTCCGGCCATGAAGAATTAGAGGAGTTTATTTCTGGTGATAGAAATTCATTTCTCGGTATAATGTGGTTCGGGTTCCACAATAAGCTGTAGGTCCCGTTGCTAGGTAACCAATTGGTTCTTAGCCACGGAAAATAAGTCTAATCCTTCGGGCCAGCCCTAGGAGAGCTGTTAATCAGCTCAGTGGTCTGGTTAAACTAAGGTATACTTAACTTTATCTGCCTTCGTGATTATAGAGGGTTTCTTTTTCTAGTTGGCTTCCTTGCTTTAAAGAGAAAATTAATTCTCTTTTTATATTATATTCTACGTCTGCCTCTTTTTGTAGTTGGCTTCCTCGCTTTAAAGAGAAAATTAATTATCTTTTTATATTATATTCTACGTCTGCCTCTTTTCGTGGTATTTCTGTCCTCGACCTTTTGGATTTTGAACTCCATTAGATCGCCTAGATATTCTTGTAAAGCGAAAAATTTAAATGTCAGATCTTCAGACAAGTTTAATCTGCTTAGAACTAATCACTTGGAAGTCGGTCTGCGTTTTATAGAAGAAGAAAAGCTGAAATGCAAATGAAAAAATGAAATACAAAGTTGAAATGCAAATTAAAAAGAAAGTTGAAATACAGAGTTGAAATACAAATTAAAAAAAGTTAAAATATAAATTTGAAATACAAATTAAAAAGAAAGTTGAAATACAAATTAAAAAGAAAGTTGAAATACAAATTAAAAAGAAAGTTGAAATACAAATTAAGAAGAAAGTTGAAATACAAAGTTGAAATACAAATTAAAAAAAGTTGAAATATAAATTTGAAATACCAATTAAAAAGAAAGTTGAAATACAAAGCTGAAACACAAATAAAACCAGTTGAAATACAAATAAGAAAAGTTGAAATACAAATAAAAACAGCTGAAATACAAATTTTAAAAAAAAGTGGAAATACCTATTTTTAAAAAGTTGAAATTCACTTGGGTTTTGGGACCGGGGTTGGGAAGGGGGGTGGGGTGGGAAGCGAAAGGGCAAGCAGAAGCTGACAAAAAAAAAATCTTAAAAAAAAATAAGAAGGGGAAAATGTTGCGATTCCTCTTCGTTAAATGGATCTCATTTCTTGCCATTTCTCTCCATTCCGGTGTTAAAGAGGAAATCAGGTTGACTGCCAAGACTCCGTTGAGTTACACACGCCAAAAAAATACTTGTTTGAACGCACTCTGGAACGTCCGTATACGTGTGATATACAGACACTGTATATATATATATATATATATATATATATATATATATATATATATATATATATATATATATATATATATATATATATATACACGTGCGTGTGTGTTTATCCTCCCAAGGACACCACAAAGAAATCACTTCATAAATAAAGTAATAATGCCCGTGGTATTATACCGGCGAATTGGTTGCCAGGCCTTTCTCGAAACTTTAGTTGACCTTTCGCCCATAATAAATCAGTAGGCGAGTTTGTAAGTAAACACACTTGACGGATATTGCAGGGAGGCTTTTGAATGCCGAGCGATAAATGATGACGGTATTATTTTTCTGAAGTCACCATAAATGAGGTGAATGGTGATGAAAACTCTCGGGAGAAATAATATTTTTCTTAAAAAAAATTTTTCTTAAATATTTTCAAAAAATTTTTCTTAAAAGATAGTGTTTTTAATATTTTTCTTTGAAGAGTGTTTTTCTTTAAAAATATTTTTCCTCAAAAATATTTTTCTCTAAAAATATTTTCAAAAATTTTTGCTTAAAAATATTTTTCTTAAAAAATTTTTCTTCAAAAAATATATTTCTTTAAAAATATTATTTTTCCTCTAAAAATATTTTTCTTAAAAATATTTTTCTTTAAAATTATTATTTATCTTAAAAAAATATTTTTTCTGAAGGCACCATAAACGAGATAAGTGGAGACGAAAGCTCTCGGGAGAAATAGCATTATTTTTCTTTAAAAAAATATTTTTCTTCAAAAAATATTTGTATTCAAAAATATTTTTCTTTAATATTATTTTTCTTAAAAAATATTCTTCTTCAAGAAATATTTTTCTTTAAAAACATTTTCCTTGTAAAATATTTTCCTTTAAAAAGTATAATTTTCCTTTAAAAAATATTTTTATTAAAAATATTACTTTTCCTGAAAATTATAATTTTTCTTGAAAATTACTATTTTTCTTAAAAAATATTTTTTCTTGAAAATTATTGTTTTTCTTGAAGATTACTATTTTTCTTAAAAAATATTATTTTTCCTGAAAATTATTATTTTTCCAGGGAGAAGACTTAAAGAATCACGAAATAAAATTGTTGTCACGCCAGTTTTTTCCACTAGAAATCAATAAGTCAGGAATACAAGAAAAGATAAAATACAATAAAAATTAAAAAAAAAAACATGGTCTGGGTTTCAGTTTTCTGTAAAAGAAAACTATTGTGCCGTTTCTGTCCGCCCTCAGGTCTTAAAAACTACTGAGGCTAGAGGGCTGCAAGTTGGTATGTTGATCATCCACCCTCCAATCATCAAACATGACAAATTGCAGCTCTCTAGCCTCAGTAGTTTTTAATCATTTAAGGTTAAAGTTAGCCACAATCGTGCATCTGGCAACGCTATAGGATAGGCCACCACCGGGCCTTGGTTAAAGTTCCATGAGCCGAGGCTCATACAGCATTATACCGAGACCACCGAAAGATAGATCTATTTTCGGTGATTATACGTTGTAGCGCTGTACAGAAAACTCGATTGCGCCCAAGAAACTTCGGCGCATTTTTTACTTTGTTTTTGCGTTTTCAGATTTTTACAGTATTAATATAGAGACAAATTTATGCGAGGTTTGAAATCAACATCTTAAACTGTGGGTAACTTTAAAAAATGCAATAACCTTTGCTTTTATTTTGCATTTCATTTTTTATTGTCTCTTGCGAAACTTTTTTTAATTGCCGTCGCGTACGTGGATAAATTTTCCGTAATTTTCTTTGAGCATTTGATGCAATTTTCCTTTTGATTTAGAGTTTTCATCGCTCTCATGAAAAAATCCATTACAGCAAAAACATTTTGCAAAAGAAATCTTTCCGTTGCTCTAAAAAATTCTCGGAATATCATATTCTGTCGAAGTTTCTTTTGCGCGGAGGTAGTAAAAAGTGACAATGTGATTTTTATCTACGCAAATGAAGCGAGAGTTGGTGGTTTGACATTTTGTTCAGCTCATTTTCCGAAGGACGAAGAATGATAGGAAAATGAGAATGAATAAAACTGACAGAAAATTCGTTCAGTTTATTTTCCGAGATTTGAAGAATGATAGGAAAATGAAAATGAATGAAACTGACAGAAAATTCGTTCAGTTCATTTTCCGAGAGAGGAAGAATGATAAGAAAATGAGAATGAATAAAACTGGCAAAAATTTCGTTCAGCTCATTTTCCGAGAGACGAAGAATGATAAGAAAATGAGAATGAATAAAACTGGCCAAAATTCGTTCAGTTCATTTCCCGAGAGACGAAGAGTGATAGGAAAGTGAGAATGAATAAAACTGGCCAAAATTCGTTCAGTTCATTTCCCGAGAGACGAAGAGTGATAGGAAAGTGAGAATGAATAAAACTGACAGATAAAGGGCGAAGAGAATGAATTAATCCGTTGCTTTGACATATAAAAGAAAACTGCTGAAACAGAATGCTTCAGTTCATTGCCTTGACAGAATATAATTTGAATATAACTTTGATAATGATCTTTTTCGCCTTGTTTCATTCCTAACTCTGAGAAATGAAACAAGGCGAAAAAGATCATTATTAAAGTTATAAGAGAATTATGCAATTCATTACCCTGACCCAATGGGCGGAAATGAAAACGCTTACTTAATTCGTTAACATGACAAAGTTGAAATAACTCCAGGGGGCACTGCGCTCCATGCGGTTCACTGTAGGCATTATTCCTTAAGGTTCTTTGCAGCGTCCCGTCGGACCCTAGCTTCAACCCCTTTCGTTCCTCTTTACTCTACCTCCATTCATATTCTCTCTCTTCCATCTTACTTTCCATCCTCTGTTGCACCTTTCGAATTTATCTGATCTCAATTACCCTATCAACGCTGAATGACCTTATAGGTTCCAGTGCTTTGAATTATCAGATATAAAAAAGGGGAAAAATGAGAGAGAAATTCATTTCATTATAAAAAAAGAAAAAAAATGGGATGGAGAAATGTCTAATTCATTAAACAGATCGTAAAGCGAAAGAACGTGTTTTAACACTCAAATGAAATATGTAATGTCATTTAATACTCAACTGAAATATGTAACGTTATTTAATACTCAAATTATACATAACATTCATTAATACTCAAATTAAATATAAAACGTCATTTAATACGCAGATTAAATATATAACGTCATTTAATACTCAGATTAAATGTATAAAGTCATTTAATACTCAGATTAAATATATAACGTCATTTAATACTCAAACTAAATATATAACGTCATTTAATACTCAGATTAAATATATAACGTCATTTAATACTCAGATTAAATATATAACGTCATTTAAAACTCAAATGAAATACTTAACGTCATTTAACACTCAAAATAAAGTCATTTAAAAAATTAAATACCGTCGGATATTTAAATATATAACGTCATTTAATATAAGATTAAATATATAACGTCATTTAACACTCAAATGACAAAACGTCGAACAAAATGAAAACAACGTCAACCACTCAAAATTCAGGCTAAAAAACTTCCGCCGGATATTCGGGAGAGGATCGTTGACTAACGAAGGCAACAAAGAACCAGAACCTAAATGTGGCAAAGGATTTGACTAACGAAGCTATAAAAAAAAAAAAATATATAAAAAAATTTAACCAGAAAAGATTAACTGTTAACTATTCCCTAATATTCTCCATGTATTATTTTAATAATTTACTTACGTTTCTATCTATTTATTTATTAATTTCTTAATTTATTTTTTTCCTTTTTAATAAGTGACTTCTGTTTGGAAGCTTGCATTTCAAGTCAGTGGCCCCTGTGGTGGGCTTGTTCGACATGAATAGGGTCCATCTTCTTAATAATAATAATAATAATAATAATAATAATAATAATAATAATAATAATAATAATAATAATAATAATAATAATAATAATAATAATTAATTAATTAATTAATACAGAAAAGAACCATAACGTATATGCAAATAAGCAGTTATAAAGAAAAAAAATTTATTTGACTAAAGAACCTAAAAGCCACAGCTTAAATTTGACAAGGAAAAGAAGTGTAATTACATTTAGAAATAAAAAAAAATACAAGGGACATAATTGTATATAACTTACCTCTTCTTTTTATATGCATTTAACCGATGGCAATTATTTTCTTCCTTGTTATGGAAGAAATTACATTGCGTATATTATTACTCATAGATTTAAATAATTATATTTTTGGAGCCGTATACATATTTGCAGCGGACTTTATTATTATTATTATTATTATTATTATTATTATTATTATTATTATTATTATTATTATTATTATTCGCTAATAGATTCACAGTTTCGTGAAAAACAATCTGTGTAATAAAAATCCACAATTATATAGTAAATATGTTTACTATATAATTGTGATTTTATTTACACACATTATTATTATTATTATTATTATTATTATTATTATTATTATTATTATTATTATTATTATTATTATTATTATTATTATTATTGGTGAAGAATCGAGCAGGTTCTCGAAAGCTCTCGATGTACATATATAATTACACTGACGTTATTGTAGATTCCTTCATCATTTTAGTGACTCGTGGGATTATTATTATTATTATTATTATTATTATTATTATTATTATTATTATTATTATTATTATTATTATTATTATTGAGCAATGACGCCCTTCATAATCAGAGGAAAAAATCTATTCATTGTGATAATATTCTCCCTTCTCTTAACACCAAATACAATTCCAGTTAACTTTCATTGTCGTTTCATTGTTGTTCTTCATGTCCTTCATTGTCCTTCCAGTGTTGTCCTTCATAAGCTTCATTGTCCTTCCAGTGTTGTCCTTCATAAGCTTCATTGTCCGTCCAGCGTTGTTCTTCATAACCTTTCATTGTCCTTCCAATGTTGTTCTTCACTTCAGACAAGAGTTAAAAAAAAATGCATTCTGTCCCTGGGAAACCAGTGACGTCATCTCCCCTCTGATGACGTAACAGTCAAAAACGCTACCGCGAAGCAAGAGAAAGTGAGTGACAGTGAGCCCATTCCCCCTTCTGACGTCACAATCACGATGAAAGCAAAAAAAAAAAAAAAGAAATTCGTTTGGGGGCCAAATTCCCATTATGCAAATGGACGAAGGGAATACAAAGGTGTGTTTACCTGGCCAGGTGAGTCATTCCAGACACAGTCACCTGAAAGAGATTCGTTAAAAGCTGAATAACCTCTTTGAGCACCTGAGTGAGGAGGAGGAGGAAGGAGGGAAGGAAGGAAGGAAAGAAGGAGGAAGGAAGGAAGGAATTTCTGTGATCAAAGACTGGGCAATTTTGTGTCTTGTGTTTATTGAAGGAAAGTCAGATAATATTATTTTTTTGGCGATAAATTGTATGAATGCGAATATTCATAGTATTATTCTGTGACCAAAGTATGTAAGTTTAATATAAGTTTAATATATATATATATATATATATATATATATGTATATATATATATATATATATATATATATATATATATATATATATATATATATATATATATATATATATATATACATATATATATATATATATATATATATATATATATATATATATATATATATGTATATATATATATATATATATATATATATATATATATATATATATATATATATATATATATATATATATATATATACAGTATATATATGTGTGTGTGTTTATGTGCATGTATGTATATTTATATACGACGTAATATCGAAGTCACGTTACCCTGGGAATACCTTACATCGAAGGGGAGTTGTAATTGATCAGTGTAGCTGCCTTGTCCAGAATTTGAACATTTGATGTTTGGTCGGGACAGATGCACTTTTCATTTATAATTCCCCTTGTGTATATAAGTTATTCCAGACGTAAAGTGAATTAGATATTAAGTGATAGTTGGGGCTTAATATTTGGAATGTACACACATGCATATATATATATATATATATATATATATATATATATATATATATATATATATATATATATATATATATATATATATATATATATATATATGTGTATATATATACATATATATTTATTATATATATTTATATAATGAATAATCATGAAATAGCTTTTGATGATACTGTGGATACTAGCTTCTTTGAGTGACTGTATGTGAATATTTCATGTGAGATAGAATAAAGGTCGTTAACCGAAAACTCCCACTTTTGAAGACCACTTTTGAAGATGCCAGGAAAAAGAAAGAATGATAAACAACAACCAAACAGTTTCATAATCCGGTTCCAAGCTGATTAATCAGTGTCGTCACCAAGTGGTTTTTTTTTTTTTTTTCTGAGTGTCGGAAAGCACCGCGAATTAGAAAGGGAAGTGGATTAAAGCAGAGAATAAAATTGATTCATTTTATGGCAAGAGAGTTAATTAATTAGTAATTACACAGTCGTATTTTGTTGTCAATGATTTTTTACTTTTATCTTCCCAAAAATTTCTTCAGATTTAAAGGAATGACATATAGGAGTGAAAGTCATTGGGATATCGACCCTCATATGCAACATATTTTAAACATGGGATTGTCCTAAATAACTGACTGTTCCTTCTGATGTAACATATTGTAAACATGTGACTGTCCAAAACGATTAACTGTTCCTTCTGTTGTGGCATATTCTAAACATGTGATTGTTCTGTACAATTAACTGTTCCTTCTGGCGTAACATGTTGTAAACATGTGATTGTCCTAAGCAATTGACTGTCCCTTTTATTGTAACACATTCTAAACATGTGATTGTCCTAAACAGTTGACTGTTCCTTCTGATGTAACATATTGTAAACATGTGATTGTCCAAAACAGTTAACTGTTACTTCTGATGTAACATGTTGTAAACATGTGATTGTCCTAACAATTGATTGTCCCTTCTATTGTAACATATTCTAAACATGCGATTGTTCTAAACAATTAATTGTTCCTTCTGATGTAACATGTTGTAATCATGTGATTGTCCTAAACAATTGACTGTTCATTCTGATGTAACATATTCTAAACATGTGATTGTCCTAAACAATTGACTATTCCTTCTGATGTAACATATTCTAAACATGTGATTGTCCTAAATAACTAACTGTTCCTTCCGAAAGTATCTTCAATGTTAGAGAAAAGACATATACGAATAAAACTCATTACGATATCGACCCCCTTATATAACATATTCTAATCATGTGATCGTCCTAAATAGGAGTAACTAAATCTCTGACCTATTTTGTGCAAGTACAGCGTGTTTTCTCCCTTCCCCTATATGACCTAATGACCTATAGTTGACCTAATGATCTACAGTTGACCTATAGACAACGATCCCTCTATCAAGAAGGTCATTTGGCCCTTTCAGTCAATTTTCTTTAGTACCCCAAGAAACGCGGAAGGCTGCACGCGCCTAGTTATCCCCTATTACACTTTTGAGCGCAAATATGCAAATGAGGTCAGTAGGAACGGCGACCACTAGGAAAGAGATTTGAATGGAGGAAATTCAAATTGGATATTGGGCTTCAAATGTAGGGAATCAAGGACGAGGATTAATTAATTCAAAGGGGAAGTGGAAAGCGGAGTTGGGGCGATGTATGGAATAGGAAATACGGAGGAAGAGAGAGAGAGAGAGAGAGAGAGAGAGAGAGAGAGAGAGAGAGAGAGAGAGAGAGAGAGAGAGAGAGAGAGAGAGGTCTACAACTGTTGTATACTGAGTAAAAATGCATTCTTTGATGATGAGCTTTCGAATTAAAAATATTACAAATTCTTCTTAATGCATACATTAAGTAGGCAGAGAGAGAGAGAGAGAGAGAGAGAGAGAGAGAGAGAGAGAGAGAGAGAGAGAGAGAGAGAGAGGTTTACAACTATTGTATGCTGAGCAAAAATGCACTCTTTGATTTTGAGTATTCAGATTAAAAATATTTAAAATATCTGCGTAGTACACAAATTAAGCAGCCAGAGAGAGAGAGAGAGAGAGAGAGAGAGAGAGAGAGAGAGAGAGAGAGAGAGAGAGAGAGAAAGAGAGAATCCCCAACAATTGGGAATTAGACTAAAATTCCAGCTCGCCACTCCCAATTAATGACTGCGAAAAAATGCCAAAGAGTGGGAATTGGCGTGTGGAATTAATTGGCTTAGTAATTCCGGAGTCTCTTTCATGTGCTAAAAATGTTCGGTGAGTCGGCATTAATTAAGAAATTAATCAGCCCCCAATGAAGTTCTCATTCCTGTAGACAATTACCATCGGCTGATCATACGGGATAGCCACTAAATAATGAATCTTTAATTCCGCGCTTTGCTTAATGGTGTCTATTATTTATGATTCATCTAATCATCACAGCCGGCTAGCTGTAAAGTCATATTTATTATTTATTTCAATCACCACAATCCACTAGCTAGAAAGGAAAACGATTCGAACGTAGGATTTAAAACGTGCATAAATTTTGAATAGATAATTTCTCTAATGGGGAGATGTATTTGTGGGTACCAAATGCTTTTATGGAAACGCTCGCTCAAAAGGAATTACAAGTGGGGTTAATTTGCAGTCAAAATGTGATTCGTTTTTGTACTTGAATCGGCTACTGGCTACTTTATTGATGTCGGTCCTTTCATCATTTTTAGCGTTAATGAATTTTTTTGTTTCCTTTTCTGAATAATTCGTTTTCGTTGTCTAAAAAGTTAAAAGCCATATTCCTTTTTGAACTGACATTTAGTAAATAATTTTGCGTGTGATTTTAAAAAGGCGTTTGGCAAAATTAATATTTATTTATTATGGATTAGAGAATTGCCTCATCAAAAGATTATAAGAGCATTTTCAAGAGTAATAAGTTTGTTAATGGTTCTATCTGTTTTTTTTTTTATTTTATTATTGTATCATCACATATTCCGACCTTTTAAGTATTTATCAGTTATGTCGAGATTTTTAATGATCTAGGCTAATGTATTCTTGTGGTTTTCAATACCTGTTGTGTTATCATACCTAAATGATTAGGCTATAGCCTCATGGATTCAGTATTCAGTTAAACATTTATTGAAACCACTAAAGTAAAAATAAAGTTTTGCAGACTTCAACAGACTGGCTGAGACCACTAGGGCAATTCTTATCAGTATATTCTTGTTATTATTATTCAGAAGACGAACCCTATTCATTTGGAACAAGCTCACAGGGGCCATTGACTTGAAATTCAAGCTTCCAAAGGATATTAAGGTGTTCATTCGAAAGAAGTAACAGAAGGTAAAAGGAAATGCAGAAAGAGATCAGTTATTAGAAAAAACAGATGAATTAAGAAATTAATAAATAAATCAGTTAAAATGTAAGGAAATTATTAAAATACCAGCAAAATTCCTTCATCATATATTGTTCTCCTCTCTCTCTCTCTCTCTCTCTCTCTCTCTCTCTCTCTCTCTCTCTCTCTCTCTCTAAGTCTTTTAAAACTGATCCCTTAGCGCATGTTAACTGCGTAATCAATTAAGATGAAGGAATTTTCTTTGTAAATAAGTAAGGATTTTTGAAGTTCCATTCTCTCTCTCTCTCTCTCTCTCTCTCTCTCTCTCTCTCTCTCTCTCTCTCTCTCTCTCTCTCTCTCTCTCTCTCTCAACAGTCTTTTAAAACTGATCCTTTGCATGTTTCGCTTTCATGAATCTCGGTGCTAAATTCCTGCAACTAAATTTAACGCCAGATTTATTTTCAGAATTTCTCAGGAGAGGGATTTCGGCAAGATCTTCTCAGTGGACTTTTATCCTCTGGCAGACTCATAAAAGAAAGTACTGTCGTTTGCAGATATTATTATTATTATTATTATTATTATTATTATTATTATTATTATTATTATTATTATTATTATTATTATTATTATTATTATTATTGAAAGAAATCGCTGCATCAGCTGCATTGACCTTGCATAGAGTCTTCTCTATTTTCCTTATAACAGTTTTCTTTCTGTAACTACAACTGGCAAGTAACGCGCCAATGTGATTCATCAGGAGGGAGTTAATTTCCTGAGATTTCTACACGCATCTATTTGGAGTAATTCAAATATGGTGGGCACAGCCCGTAGGGTTATGTACACTCTAATCTTGAAGTGGCCAACGTTTCTCCCGGATTCGTCCGAGTATGATCACGGCAGTGGATCGGAGCACACTGGTGATGCTAGAGGGATCTACTCTATCAATAGTCGAAGGTCAGCAGGGTTGGAAGGGGGGTGGGGTGTTTGCCTCATGCTGAGCTGTCATTGGCTGGTGGCGCAGTGCTAGCCTCCTATTGGCTAGAGAAAGTTTTTCTCAAGCCGTTTGTATATATATATATATATATATATATATATATATATATATATATATATATATATATATATAAATATATATATATATATAGTATATATATATGTATGTATGTATATATATACATACATACATAGATATATATATTTTACGTGTATATACACACATTATTTATATATATCTATATAATGTGTTTGTAAGTAGAGAGAGAGAGAGAGAGAGAGAGAGAGAGAGAGAGAGAGAGAGAGAGAGAGAGAGCAGCCTCCTCGTCTCGTGAGAGCAAGCAAGCCCAAGCCAGCCACCAGGCGGTCTTCGAGTTGTTCTGTCGCATCCGCCGAGAGAACTCAGGGAGAGAGAGAGAGAGAGAGAGAGAGAGAGAGAGAGAGAGAGAGAGAGAGAGAGTGAGTCCAGGTGTGGCAACGGTAATGGTATGACCCCTTACACTCCCCCATTACTGTTTAATAGGGTCCCACGCCATTATGGCAGCCGGGGTTTCATGCCGGTGGACTATGACGTAATGAAGGTTAATTTCCATATTTCTTAACAGCGTCGCATTTTCCCACTTTTTTCTGGTCACAGTACAGCCACTATTAGGTTAATGCATTTGTTATTTTCGCATTGTTTCAGCTTTAAGTGAGAAAGTGTATTAGATTCATTCTTGTAAGGTTAGTTTGATTGGGGCAGATGGCAGCGTAGTGTAACATCAACTGGACTTGTTATGTTGCTAGATAATTGAAGGCAGTAGATATCTTTTATTATTTCTCATAGCGGTGTATATATACGTATATATATACATACATACACACACGTGTATGTATACAGTATATATATATATATATATATATATATATATATATATATATATATATATATATATATATATATATATATATATATATATATATATATATATATATATATATATATATAAATATATATACACGACTTTCAAGATTCAGGTAAAGATATGTACACGCCGAACCCTCATACAGTTTTGAAGTTCTCTCTCTCTCTCTCTCTCTCTCTCTCTCTCTCTCTCTCTCTCTCTCTCTCTCTCTCTCTCTCTCTCTCATACAGTTTATATCTCTGTATTATGTGTAATAGCCATAATTTTCGTGAATTTCTCTACTCTCAGCATTACATGAAATTTCACTTAGTCTCGATCTAAATTTATGGACTTTATAAGTCCGGCCTCGAAAAAAAGTCCTTTGTAGACTGGGAGAAGGGTCCTGTCATCCTTCATGGTAAAGATAGGATGCGAGTGGGACTATTATTTTAACTGAAGGGGGGGGGGTGCTCAGAAATCTTCGGAATGGTCAATGTTCCCCATCGTCCTATTAATGGACTAACTTCGATCTATGTATGGTATAATGAGGTTTTTAGCTGGAATTTTATCATTTATTTTAGTGTTTTAACTGTACTCTAGCTGGTCGGCTGGTATGGTCGCTAGTCTCGAGTTCGGGCCTCCCCCAGGGCGATGAAGAAAAATCACTGGCTCTGAATTATGATCAGTTACTGCCGCAGTGTGGGGGGGTCTGCTGCTGCGGTGGGAGGTTGAAACCAGCATTCTTTGGGAGCCTGAATTTCAAGTCAGTGGCCCCTTTGGTGTGCTTGTTCCATGTGAATAGGTTTCATCTACCGAAATGTAATAATAATAATAATAATAATAATAATAATAATAATAATAATAATAATAATAATAATAATAATAATAATAATAATAATAATAATTCTAATAATAATAATAATTCTGCCGCGTCAGAGAAAGGTAGGAAAATCATCAATTCATATTCAGTAAACCGTTTCCTGAAGAAAGTTTGAATCTTTTATGTAGAGAGAGAGAAAAAAAAAACTAATGATAACCTTTATCATTAGTTGTTTCTCTCTCTCCTGTGCAGTTTGTGCAACTCGTGTGCGTATTTACTAAGTGATAAGAAAGCAAAATTGGAATGAAAAATACAGTCTTTTGGAGTTACATTACAGAATATCATTGAGACTGAGAAGGAAATGCTCTTCATTTTGAGTAATGCAATTTATCGCTACCTGCAGCGGTAACTGCCCCTCTCTCTCTCTCTCTCTCTCTCTCTCTCTCTCTCTCTCTCTCTCTCTCTCTCTCTCTCTCTCTCTCTCCAACATAAACTGTTCTCTCACTCTCTCTCCATTTCTGTCCTCCTGCGTAAACTGTTCTCTCTCTCTCTCTCTCTCTCTCTCTCTCTCTCTCTCTCTCTCTCTCTCTCTCTCTCTCTCTCTCTCTCTCTCTCCATTTCTATCCTCCAACATAAACTGTTTCTCTCTCTCTCTCTCTCTCTCTCTCTCTCTCTCTCTCTCTCTCTCTCTCACACACATTCCTTTCTTTGAATTGCATCCAGTAATTCATGCGTTCGCGCATTTTCCCTCCCCGAACAACGTCTTCGCACACATGTGTATGTGTGTGTGTGTGTGTGTGGGTGGGCGCTATCTCTCACAGTACACACGCGCACGCGCGCTCTCAGACGTACACACACGCACAGCGCTCTTTAACCGTCTCATTTACAAAGCAATGAAGAATTGAATGCCGGCTAAAAGAACAGGCATCTCATTTCTTCCCGAGGAGGGCCTCTTCATTCGGGGATAAAAGTGGAAATTTTTTTTCGCCCCTTTCTTCAAGGATATCCGAAGACACCCACAAAGGAAGCCGGTTCCGGGCGCATATCCTTTGAAGGATATTTAGCAGACGGTACGAGAACGATATTCGTTTTCTTTTTTTTTTTGGGGTGTGGGTGGGTGGGAAGAATAGGCTGGGAATTTATACCCGCAAGCATTTGTGCATTTGTTTGCTTGCTTATTGAGTTGCTTATTGGGTTGCTTGCATATAAGTCATATTATCTACCTAGCTACGCATCTTTGTTACTTATTTACCAAAATGTACAGCTTCCCTATTATTTTATTTTGGTAAACAATTCAGCAAAACGTTCAATACAATCTCTTTTTATTTGTAAAAGTATATTTTACAGTTTAGAGTGTCCTAGTCACTATTATGTATTCTCTTTTTATTTGTAAAAGTATATTTTACAGTTTAGAGTGCCCACCATTCTGTATTCTCTTTTTATTTGTAAAAGTATATTTTACAGTTTAGAGTGTCCACCATTCTGTATTCTCTTTTTTTTTGTAAAAGTATATTTTACAGTCTAGAGTGTCCTAGTCACCATTCTATTTTCTCTTTTTATTTGTAAAAGTATATTTTACAGTTTAGAGTGTCCTAGTCACCATTATATATTCTCTTTTTATTTGTAAAAGTATATTTTACAGTTTAGAGTGTCCTTGTCACCATTATCCACTTCCCTTTCTGGGTTACCTAACGGAATTGCAGGCCCTGAGTTGACCTGTAGTTTTGACCATTATCGTGTCACTCCTGCCTCTAGGTGGGCTATAATTTCAGTATTATGATTTGAATTTCGCAGTCACGTTATTGTTGATGACTTGACACGTGTCTGTTGGAATGCTAAATCATCAAGCAAAAACGTCCATTATCTAATTCTCGAGCCAAGATTACGTGCGTGAGGTCCTATAACCTAGGTTTCAAAGGGGGTTAGTGTCGTCAGTGCACCTCACTCGGTGCACTGTAGGCATTACTTCTGGTTCTTTGCAGCGTCCCTTCGGCCCCTAGCTGCAACCCCTTTCATTCCTTTTGCTGTACCTCCGTTCATATTCTCTTTCTTCCATCTTGCCATCCACCCTCTCCTGGGACAAATTTCAAACCTTTTCACCCTCAGTTTCCCTTCGAGCGCTGAATGACCTCGTGGGTCCCAGCGCTGGGTCTTCGGCTTAAATTCTATATTCCATTCCCTTCAGAGCTATCTCTCAAATCTGACTTCTTATTTGTCGAGAAATGTGTCTGAAGGTGGAGCGTTTCTGATGTGATCGGAGACGCACTTCGTGTATCTTTATTATTCATTTTCATTTTGTTATTCATTTTTTTTTTTTGGATGGAGGCTCAGGTGTGACGTCATAGTTAAGCCTGTGGATTATATTTTTGATGAATCTTTTCCAATCCGGAAAGGTACGAGGAGTTGCTTTCCATTGGATAATGATTCATGTATATATATATATATATATTACATATGCATATATATACATATGTATATATATACACAAATATATATATATATATATATATATATATATATATATATATATATATATATATATATATATATATATATATATATATATACTAAAAGACCTCATTCAAACTGGATGGTATTTAATGGAGTTTTATTCAAAAAGTTACAAGCTTTCTTGGACAAACAGTCCACATTATCAAGTATCCGTACTTGATAATGTGGACTGTTTAATCCAAGAAAGCTTGTAACTTTTTGAATAAAACTCCATTAAATACCATCCAGTTTGAATGAGGTCCTTTAGTAATTCTACTAATGCACAGAACAATTGTGTATGTGATAAAGTTAATATATATATATATATATATATATATATATATATATATATATATATATACATACATGAATGAATTTTATCACATCACCGTGATTCATATACAAGCATTAAGCTACAAACGTCCTTCAGTATTCAATTCGCTCTACCTCGAAATAATTTATTTTCATATGTTGCGAAGGAATTTTTTAGTTGATAATAAGTTCGTCGTCTCGTGGGCTCGAACCACGGAAGACAAGAACTCAGGACTACAGTGACGCACTTCTAACCACACGGCCGTGTGGTTAAAAATCGCGTCACTGTAGTCCTGAGTTCTTGTCTTCCGTGGTTCGAGCCCACGAGACGACGAACTTATTATCAACTAAAAATTCTTCTTCAAATATATATGAAAATAAATTACTTCAGGTAGAGCGAATTGATACCAAAGGACGTTTAGTAACAATGCTTATATATATATATATATATATATATATATATATATATATATATATATATATATATATATATATATATATATATATATATATATATATATATATGTGTGTGTGTGTGTGTGTGTGTGTGTGTGTGTGTTGTGTTTTTCTGAAAAACAAGTCAGAAGCTACAAAAGCAGTTGTAATTTTTTTATAATCGTAAACGCATTTATATTATTCAAAAACGCTTCTGAAGCCATAAAATCAGTTTTAACACATACAAACACGCACACACACACACACACACACACCCGATTACGAGACCCATCCTTGGAATTTTCGTGGCCTCATATACACGAGAGGGGAGACAGGAATGCTGCGCTCCGGTTACCCGACCTCTGCTAATACAGGAGACGATCCAATTAAGCCCCGGGACGGATAGGAGAGGCAGGTCCGGTCCTGTGCCCGCTTCGTAAGGCCTTATATTAATCTGACGTCGGGGCATATTGGTATAATATTGCGTCGCGGGACAATACGTGCCGGCACTCGGTGAACTTTATTGGCCGACGTTCGAGGAAATCGCGAGGGAGGGCTGGCGGCTATGTTTCGAAATCTGCGCCGCGCGGTGCTTTTGAATGATAAATGTAATGCATGCGCATTTCTTTTCGTGAAGTTGGCGGTTCAGGAAATCGGGAAGTCGCTAGGGAAGGCTTGCGGTTACATTTCGATGTATGTATGCGCTATAAGCGAAGATTGCCTAGTAACGCGCGCTTCTTGGTAATGTCGAATCACCAGAAAGACATGAGTGAGTGATCAGAAACGTATATTGCAAACTCAAAGACGTTGCGGTGGAAATATCGCCCAGAAATTCTATCTCCAGACTAGGATAATGTCGACTTTACTGCTTCTTCCCTTTTGATCCGAATAAACAGCCTTTGCGATTCATCCATCACCAGAATGAGGATTTGACAGTTTCAGAGGAAACGAATGTGAACGAGCTAATGGACTTTACCTGCACTTATTCTTACGATAGATTCTCGAAGACTCGATTCATACGCCTTTTTAGTTTTTTGTAAATGAAAATTATTATGCCGGCTTTGTCTGTCCGTCCGCACTTTATTCTGTCCGCACTTTTCTGTCCTCACTTTTTCTTTCGCCCTCAGATCTTAAAAACTACTGAGGCTAGAGGACTTCAAATTGGTGTGTTGATCATCCACCCTCCAGTCATCAAACATACCAAATTGCAGCCCTCTAGCCTCAGTAGTTTTTCTTTTATTTAAGGTTAAAGTTAGCCATAATCGTGCTTCTGGCAACGGTATAGGATAGGCCACCACTGGGCCGTGTTTCAAGTTTCATGGGTCGCGGCTAATACAGCATTATACAGAGACAGCCTTAAGATAGTGCAGCTGCGAGGTTTTCCTCCTGTTACACCTTTCAAACTTTTGCTGTCAATCTCTGTTTCAGCGCTGAATGACCTCATGGGTCCCAGTGCTTGGCCTTTGGCCTAAATTTTATGTTCACTTCAATTCAAATCAATTCAACTTATTGGAGGGAGGAGATATTTGGAGGAGGACCTCTTTACTTAGGCCTTGCTAAACCGGATCGTACCAGATTCCTGAGCTCTTATCGTAATGGAATTTTTATGGTTCTTCCATAGCGATTTTCCCCTTCATGTTAGTCTATGGACGTAAAACGTGAGGTTATGGTTTCCCCTTTAACGATTAGTATTGGTGTCAGGGATGTCGGTGGTTGCAGCGTATAGGTATGTGTATATGTATATATATATATATATATATATATATATATATATATATATATATATATATATATATATATATAAATATATGAATATATATATATATATTATATATTTATATAAATATATATATATATATATATATATATATATATATATATATATATATATATATATATATATAAGAATATATATATGTATTATATATATATATATAAAATATGTTTATATAAATATATATATATACACATTATATATACGTATATTTGTATATATATAATTATGTGAAGGAATTGAGTAGGTGAGAGGTAATTTTGGCTGTCAAAAATACACCTCTCTCTCTCTCTCTTTCTCTCTCTCTCTCTGTATATATATATATATATATATATATATATATATATATATATATATATATATATATATATATATATATATATATATATATATATATATATATATATATATATATATATCGCCCCTCTCTCACTCAGTTCCCACGCACACACATTTAGAAATAGAATACGCAATTCCACCTCGCGGACTCCTTCGGTAAGAAGACTCAGAAACTGCTTCATGAAACAAAGAAGAAGCATCGAAAAGTCAGACAAAGGAAGCATTCGTCAAAAACGACGAGAGAAATGAGAAGCATTTCATCGCAATCTCGCGATCGGGGGTCCCAGCTTAAACCGCCTGGGCGGATTCCCATATTTTGATCGCTTAGTCTTTCAACCCGCGTGACTTTAATATCTTCGCTCGGCTGTCAGGCAGAGAGAGAGAGAGAGAGAGAGAGAGAGAGAGAGAGAGAGAGAGAGAAGTCTCTCTCTCTTTCTCTCTCACATACAGAGTTAGAGAGACTTAGGGAGAAAAAGTTAGAGACACTCACTCACACACATACACACACACACACACACACACACACACACACGCATGCAAGCATGCAGGCAAGGAATAAACACAAGCAGAAATTTTCAGGTTCTGCTCCCCGGAAGAAGGAAAAGTAATTTTTTTTCTCCTCTCTGTATTTCTTCAAATTCGTCTCATTTATTTATTTTCATTTTATTTGATTCAGTGTTACATTTTCTTAAACGAGAAAAACTACACGTTTAATGAATTCAAAACTATAAAGACCTAACTGTTTATAATTTATCGTTATGAAATTATGCAACTATTTATATCCGCCATATAACCACAGCTAAAACTAAATTTCATTGCATTTTGCAACCGAGGTGGACGATGATGGGAACGTCAGGTTAATATCCTTTTGCAGCCCAGGCCCGAACAGAACGATAAAAAAATTAAAAGAGAGTGAAAAACAAGTAAAAAATGCGCCGACGTTTCTGTATAGCCATGGCCCATGAAACTTAAAGCCGCGGCCCGTGAAAATTTCAACTACGGCCTCGTGGTGGTGGCTTGTGTTGTTGGCACCTATAGCGGCGCCAGATGCACAATCATGCCTAACTTTAACTTTAAATAAAATAAAAACTACTGAGGCTAGAGGGCTGCAATTTGGTATGTTTGATGACTGGACGGTGAATGATCAACATACCAATTTGCAGCCCTCTAGCCTCAGCAGTTTTTAAGATCCGAGGGCGGACAGAAAAAGAGCGGACGGACAGACAGAACCGTCACAATACCTTTCTTTTACACTAAAAAGGTAGGGCTGAGCCACAAAGGCGTGTTGATGGCTCCGGGTTTAAAGGAGAACAGTTTAAAGGAGAACAGTGACTCCTTTACCAAGCCATAAGACATGTAAGTTGTCTGGCTATAAATATTTGCGTTTGTCTTAGGACATGTGACAATAACTCCAGAGTGATGTTGGTGTATTTCCAAGACAGTTTTGCTTCTCCTTTCAAGCAAACTAGACGATAAAGTATTTCGTGACCTAACAACTGACCAACATTAAAGTATATGACAGTCATTGCAGACGATATATATATGTATGTATATGTATATATATATATATATACACATATAAATACATATATATGCTACTATTTTTCTGTTGATTCACTTAATTGTTTTCTTTGTATATATATAAATCTAATATATATATATATATATATATATATATATATATATATATATATATATATTATATATAGTATATATACATATATATATATATATATATATATATATTATATATAGTATATATATATATATATATATATATATATATATATATATATATATATATATATATATATATATATATATATAAATGCAGAAAGGGAACAATTGAGTGAATCAGTATAAAAATGGTAGCAAAGAAATATTCGAATAACCACAAGGCCACTTAATTTGCTTTTGCTTGACGCCTAACGAGAACAGGAAGGGAAAAAATTACTGACAAAAAACATCACCATCAAAACGAGTTCACGGAAATAATCTCGGGTAATGAGAATCATTATTTCGGAGCGAAAGAAAAAGACACTTTGGCACGACTCCTGCCTCTTGTGGTCGAAATGGAAGAAAAATTATTTTTTTTATTTCCTGCATTTTTTTTTAATTAATTCCAGTGATCTCAAATAAACAACACAAGGACGGCATACGGCCTCCCACGGTCGCATCATTAAACTTTCGAGGGGTAATTGTCCCTCTAACCCTATTAAGGAAATTAAATTGCTAGGCCCCAAGTCATTAAACCGTTGCTGCGCCTAAATCATTCGAGAATTCCCTCCCTACTCCTCTCTGGCTTTGGAGATCCTTAAATTAATCTGTGACGTAATTTTCTTATTACATTTCCACAGGAAAACCCATTAAGGTGTCCTAAAGATTAAGGAAATTCTAGTGTTTTTCTTGCGAAAGGTAGAACATCTACTCTACTCATAAAAATATCCGGCTGTTCAGCGAGAAAATCCTGTGACATGAGGATCCATTTTGCCAGTGCTAGGTCCCTTCAATTAGGATCCATTCTGCTAGTACTGGGGCCCTTCAATTAGATTATTAGGGTATCCAGTCTGTCAGCCGGGCCATATGTGCTGTTGAAAGTAAGGCAGTGGGAGGAAGCACACTTTCGAAGTGTCTGGGACAGTTATTTCTGACACCAAAATGTAAGCTATGGACTCCGCTTCCTAGAGCCAATTTTTTACAGCTTTTCATATCTTTAATATTGTGTTATTGGTTTAACACATCATCTTTCTCTCTGTCCCTTCCCACTTTTGCCAGTGGGTGCTGTCTCAGTCCAGTTCTCTCCACTTCGCTCGATCTTAAATCTACATCCTCTTTGTTGAGTGTTTTTGTCCTAATCACCCTCTCCTGTAAAGGTTTTCTTTCTGCACATTTGAGCCTGTCTTCCTGTATACCTTCCCTTGTTAAGCCTTTCTTTCTGCAGACCCCTCCTGTTGAGCCTATCCTCCCACATATCCTTTCCTGTTACGTTCTTCTTAATCATATCCTCAACTGTCAAGCTTTTCTTTTCCATGGCTATTTGCTCCTGTTCCTGTTAAGCCTTTCATCCTCTATGTCTTCACATGCTGAGCATTTCTTCTCACATGTCTGCTCCTGCCGAGCCTTTCTTTCTGTATATTCTCTCCTATTAGGCCCTTCTTCCTGCATATCCTCTCCTAGCAGGCCTTTTCTTCCTGCATATCCTCTCCTATCAATCCTTTCTTCCCACATATCCTCTCTTATCAATCCTTTCTTCCCACATATCTTCTCCTACCAACCCTTTCTTCCTGCATAACTCTCCTGTTAAGCCTTTCTTCCGGCATATGCTCTCCTATCAACCCTTTCTTCCTGCATATCCTCTCCCTACCAACCCTTTCTTCCTGCATAACTCTCCTGTTAAGCCTTTCTTCCGGCATATGCTCTCCTATCAACCCTTTCTTCCTGCATATCCTCTCCTACCAACCCTTTCTTCCTGCATAACTCTCCTGTTAAGCCTTTCTTCCGGCATATGCTCTCCTATCAACCCTTTCTTCCTGCATATCCTCTCCTACCAACCCTTTCTTCCTGCATAACTCTCCTGTTAAGCCTTTCTTCCTGCATAACTCTCCTGTTAAACCTTTCTTCCTGCATATCCTCTCCTATCAATCCATTCTTCCCGCATATCCTCTCCTACCAAGCCTTTCTTCCTGCATAACTCTCCTGTTAACCCTTTTATCCTGCATACCCTCTCCTATCAACCCTTTCTTCCCGCATATCCTCTCCTATTAATCCTTTCTTCCTGCATAACTCTCCTGTTAATCCTTTCTTCCGGCATAACCTTTTCCATTACACCTTTCTTCTTGTCTACGCTCTCCTGTTAGGCTATTCCTCATTATTATGCTCTCCTCCTATGCCTTCCTTCCTTCATGTTCTCCACTGTTAAGTGATTCTTCTGTCACCTGCCTTTCTTTCTTCATACACTATACTTTTAGGTCTCTCCTCTTTCGTATGCTCTATGTTGGGACTTTCATCCTTTATGTGCTTCCCTGTTTAGCCTTTCTTCTCTTTGTTTATACACACAAACACACTCCACACACACACACAAACACACACACACACACACACACACACACACATATATATATATATATATATATATATATATATATATATATATATATATATATATATATATATATATGTGTGTGTGTGTGTGTGTGTGTGTGTGTGTGTTTACATGTATGCATTTATAATGAAGAAGGAAAGTGTGTCAGCACACAAAACATCACATATACCAGCCTTATTTCAAATGAAAGGAGTCGCGTGCCGTGAAGGACAGTAATGAGCCTTTGTCATCTCGCACAATGCTTCCATTTTCCAAGTAGGCATCGCTGGGGAGGAGGTGGGAGGGAGGGAGGGAGAAGAGAGAGAGAGAGAGGGTGGTCAGCAAGCCCTGAAGGACAGGTATCCTAATGGGCTGCAACGTAGGAGTCATTTTGAGATCTTTTGGCTGGGGGGACACCTGAAGGATATTCAGACTCTTTAGATTATAAATCCTGTCTGTATTATGATACTAACACTCTGAAACGTTTGTTTGTTTGTTTGTTTGCACACCTGAAGTTTAACGGGCTGGTGCTGCTGCCCGTAGACTTCTCCTTCCCCTTCTTCCTCCCCCTCCCTTTCCCCCTCTTCCTCCCCCTCCCCTTCCACCTCCCTCCCCTCCTTCCCTCTTCCCCTCCTTTCCTCCTCCCCCCTCCTTTCCTCCACCCCTACCCCTCCCTTTCCTCTCCCCTTCCCTCTTCCTCTCCCTCCCCTTCCACATCCCCTCCCTTCCTTTCCTCTTTCCCTACCCCTCCCTTGCCCCTCCCTTTCCCCTTCCCCTCTTCATCCCCTTCCCTCCCACCTCCTCCTTTCCCCTCCCCTACCCCTCCCTTTCCCTCTCCCCTTTCCTTCCCCTCTCCTCTTTTCCTTCCCCCTTCCTCCCCCTTCCCCTTCATCCATCCCCTACCCTTCCACCCTCCCTCCCACTCCCTCCAACTCACCCTCCTTCCCCTCCCCTCCCCTCCCCCCCACCCTCACCCAATTTTCAACATTAAGTGACCCATCGGGTCAGGGGTGGTGTAGTACAGTATAAACTTCAGAAGTTCAAGCGAAGATGTAATGCATTACTACCCTGATGCAATGCAATATGTATTTTAACATTTTATTTACATTTTTATTAAATTTATTAATTTGTTACTTTATCTGTTTTTTCTGATAACTGGGCTGCTCTTACTGTCTTCCCCATTACTTTCTGTTACTTCTTGCTAATGAACACCATAATATTCTTTGGAAGCTTGAATTTCAAATCAGTGGCCCCCGTGGTGGGCTTGTTCCATTTGAATTGGGTTCATCTTCTGAATAATAATAATAATAATAATAATAATAATAATAATAATAATAATAATAATAATAATAATAATAAGAAGAAGAAGAAGGTTATATGTGGCCTCCGTTATCTTAGATGACCCCCTTCACGCTCTAAATTTTTAGCACAAATATTTTCCCTAATTAAGTAAGAAATTAAATCTAGCTCTTTCTTATATTTTCTTCTTCTTCTTCTTCTTCTTCTTCTTCTTCTTCTTCTTCTTCTTCTTCTTCTTCTTCTTCTTCTTCTTCTTCTTCTTCTTCTTCTTTTTCCAACTTCTAAGTGGGGGTCGATGTTTCAGACAGCTTTCCTCCTCCACCTGGCTCGGTCAAACACATCGTCCTCTGACAACTGTCTGTCTTTCAGATCTTCTCTAACTACATCAATTCACCTTCTTCGCTTCTTCGGTCTTCCTCTTGCTCTCCCACCACTCACCTCCCTCTGCATCACTCTCCTGTCTACATGTGTCTCTTCCCTTCTCATCACATGGCCATACCACTTCCGTCTTCTCTCCTGGGCCTTCTTTGACAGTTCTGCGACTTGAGCAGTTCCTCTTATTATTTCGTTTTCTTCTCCGGATTTTTTTATTTTCTTCTCCGTGTTTATCCTGCTTAATTTTATGGCCGTATTTCATCTTAAAGACTTCTTGATAAATTTAACAGCTGCTCCCGGTAATCATTTTTATGATCATACACAATTGTTTCATAATTTTATCTCTATCAGAATTTTTTAAATTATGTATAAGCCAGTATATTTGTATGGCTGTCTTTAATGATCATCAGATAATTTTCCATTATGTAATGTTTCATTTACAAATATCTCATAAACATTAAACCAGAATTTTTTTTTAGCCTGATTTACAAGCCAGTATACTTGCACGTTGACCTTTCATAGACGTTAGATAATTTTCCGTTATATAATGTTTCAGTACAGAAACATGTATATTTTGATTCACTGATATATTATCTTTCGTCGTAGTACTGAAACATAAAATAAACATTAATCTATTTTGAGAGAACATTACCGATGTACATTTTGTATCACTGGCATTTCGTTCTGAATAATAATACGTTCAGAGTGATTACTAAATTTATTCATGGGATATAAGACGTGCCTTTTTGAAAAAAAAAAAAAAAAACAGAACGTTCAACATAATCATAATTCGCATATATTTAAATAAAAGTGCTATTCCATTTCACGTTATGACTATCATAATTATTATCAGAAGCAGTATAATACTCACAAACTTTGATAGACTGGAAACAAAAACGTATCTTAAAATTACATAACCATATTATTGTTCGCTTTTAATAAAAGCCCTTCAGCGCTGCTATCGCTATTCAAAAAAAAAAACAGCAATCGCAATTTTCCTGGAAAACAGTATGTTAAGCATCAGTCCGCAAAGTTGTCAGCATATTAATTAACTGTTGACAAAGAAGCTTCTCCCTAACGACATGCGCTTATTAGTTGCTCGTCATTAATTTTTTTTCCCCTGACTCCGAGCCAGTATCATATACATCAATCCTTCAATTAATTTTTAACTTTTTTTTTTTTTACATGGGGTGGGGGGGGAATTACTTCATTACCTCATTATAGTTCCCTCTCCCATTTGTCTTTGGCCTCTCATGGACCTCCAGGTACCCCGGGGGGCGAGGGAGGGTCCCCCCCCCCATCGACTGCCAATCGACCCTCAGGTCAATCTTCCCGTTCCTCATTAGGTCATTTTTGACGTAGCGAGGACAAAGTGGAGAGGAGGCTTGAGGTCCCAATTTGTGTAATTATTCAGCGAAAAATTTCTGACGGCAGTTTCCGATATTTTAGGCGCGTTGAATTTGGGCGCGTAAAATATTGCCTCGATGTATGGAGCAGGTGGTGTCATTATTATTATTATTATTATTATTATTATTATTATTATTATTATTATTATTATTATTATATGAAGTGAATGGCGACAGTCATGCTGAAAGGTACAG
>NC_089782.1:36173821-36221321 GCF_040412425.1 Macrobrachium rosenbergii
ATATATATATATCTTAGGTAGAAAAGGAGGCGTAATAAAAAAAATCCAAATTTGCAAAAAAAAAAAAAAATCCAGGTAATTTTAGTTTCCTGGGAAATAATTAGTAAATATAAAAACATATTACTTGTAATGATTAATTTACTGTATCCTGAATAATTAAATCATATAAAAACGCTACAATATCTTTTTGAAAAAAAAGTATCATTTAAAACATTCAGTCTTCGGGTGATGGAAACCAAGATACCTCTCTTTATTGAATAATCTTTTCATCTATTCATCTGCTATTTTTCTCGAGTTTGTCGTTCCGTTTTACCAGATAATTGATAATTCTCAGATTTTGGAATAGATATAATAATGAAATATAGAAGACTCAAGTTTTTTAACGTATATTAAAAATGGCCTTGGGTGCACGAACCCGAAACCGAAATTAAATCGTTCAAACAACTCCCAGGTGAGAGAGAGAGAGAGAGAGAGAGAGAGAGAGAGAGAGAGAGAGAGAGAGAGAGAGAGAGAGAGAAAACCTTTGGTGAAAAGCGGGGACACGGAAATTTCTCAAAATAGCCATCGTCAGGAGATCCCATTTCTAGATCTCGAGAGAGAGAGAGAGAGAGAGAGAGAGAGAGAGAGAGAGAGAGAGAGAGAGAGAGAGAGAGAGAGAGACCGACCCTAAGACTTTCCAAAATGATCATCTCCGGGACAATGGGACCTCCGGGAAAGTTTTTCCCTCGTCAAGACGGAATTTATGACGCAAACAAAAGAGAAAACATCTTCCAATGCCTCACTTGGAGGCCGAACAAAACTATCCCCAAACTTCTCTTCTCTTCCTCCCTCTTCTTCTTCTTCTTCTTTCTCTTCTTCCTCTTCTTCTTCTTCTTCTTCTTTCCCGGACAAATTGGTATGGCCAAAGAAACATGAAATGATGGCCCATTTGACCCGAGATCCTTGGTGGGGGGGGGGGGATATGAGCGGCCTTTGTGTGCGTGGGAATTTGTGTGTGCGTTTCTGTTCATTAATACAGGAAACTTTGTGATTAAAGGGTGTATGTGCGCAAACATACACGTACATACGCACATACACAAACACACACACACACACACACACACATATATATATATATATATATATATATATATATATATATATATATATATATATATATATATATATATATATATATATATACACATATAAACCAGGACATTTCTTATATTCACAAAAAATTAAGCCCCAATTTCGTTTGATAGCCAGTTCTTGAATAACTTACACACAAGAAGGATTGTAAGTGATAAGTGCTCCGTCACCGGTGGGATTCGAACTGCCGCCTGGTTGGGAAACAACGGAAGTATAGTGACTATAACCACTGAGCCATCCCTTGATGGCTAAGTGGTCAAAGTCACTGGTGACGAAGCACTCCAGCTATTTAACGAAATTTGTGGATCAATATTTGTGTGTGTGGGTGTATATATACTGTACAGTATATATGTGTGTGTATGTATGTATGTATGTATGTATGTATGTATGTATGTATGTATAGATATGTACATACAACAAAATTTCAAAGAGGTAATTCACTTGTAATGCTCTAAATACTTATTTGAATGTGATAATCACCTGGCGTTTGAAGTAAAAAATCAGTTCTTTTATAGATTGACAGACCCTTTTATATACTGTACTGCTGGTCAGCTGCAAGCAATAATAAGAAGATAATGTGATTAGTTAAACCGGTGCACACTGCACTGAACTAGCAGCTGATGTAGAGAATATAAGTATAAATATTTTCTTAATATGAAATACTGAACTAGCAGCTGATGTAGAGAATAGGTATAAACATTTTCTTAATCTGAAATACTGAACTAGCAGCTGATGTAGAGAACAAGTATAAATATTTTCTTAATCTGAAATACTGAACTAGCAGCTGATGTTGAGAACAAGTATAAATATTTTCTTAATATGAAATACTGAACTAGCAACTGATGCAGAGAACAAGTATAAATATTTTCTTAATATGAAATACTGAACTAGCAGCTGATGCAGAGAACAAGTATAAATATTTTCTTAATATGAAATACTGAACTAGCAGCTGATGCAGAGAACAAGTATAAATATTTTCTTAATATGAAATACTGAACTAGCAGCTGATGCAGAGAACAAGTATAAATATTTTCTTAATATGAAATACTGAACTAGCAGCTGATATAGAGAATATATGTAGATAATTTCTCAATATGAAAACGAAAAAGAGATATTCGTTTACAACATTGACAGACATCATACGGTTCCTTATGCTCTCATGGCATGTTTTTCAGTAATCACAAGCAGTCATGACGCAACATTGCATCGCGAAATGTACCGGAAGACCAATAAGTCCCTCTCTCTCTCTCTCTCTCTCTCTCTCTCTCTCTCTCTCTCTCTCTCTCTCTCTCTCTCTCTCTCGAGCGTAGCGTTGCAAACATGACTCACTGGCAGCGGAGACTCGAAATTGCCGGATTAAAAGCGAGAGAATTGAAGCTTACGTGGAATTCTGCAATTCCACGTGGATGTCCGGCAGGGAGTTTATTCACCCGGTTTATTCTGATCTCAGGTCAGTTTGTTTCTTCTGTTTTTGTTTTGTGAGTCTTGGTTAAGCAGTATTCACCTGGTTTATTCCGATTTTAGGTCGGTTTATATCTTTTTATTTTTATTTTGTCATTCTTGATAGAGCTGTACTCATCCGGTTTATTCTGATCTTAGGTTAGTTTATTTCTTTTATTTTTATTTTCTGATTCTTGTTAAAGCAGTATTCACCCGATTTATTCCGATTTGAGTTAAATTTATTTTGTTCTTGTTTACTGATTCTTGATAAAGCTGTGTTCATCCCGTTTATTCTCATTTCAGGTAAATTTATTTCTTTTATTTTTATTTCCTGATTCTTGGTAAAGCAGTAATCACCCTGTTTATTCTAATTTTATGTCAATTTATTTCTTTTATCCTTATTTTCTGATTCTTGGTAAAACAGTATTCACCCCGTGTATTCCTATTTTAGTTCAGTTTATTTCTTCTTTTATTTTTATTTCCTGATTCTTGATGAAGCAGAAGAGGTTTGTAAAAACAATGTTTCTTTTATTTTTATTTTCTGATATTTTTAATAGCTGATTTCATTCCTGTATTTCCCATTACGTTCAGTTACTTCTTTCAAATGAACACTATATGGTGGGTTGTTTTGTTTACAATAGGGTTCATCTTCTGAATAATAATAATAATAATAATAATAATAATAATAATAATAATAATAATAATAATAATAATAATAATAATAATAATAATAATAATAATAATAATAATGAACGCCATACGGTGGGCTTGTTCCGTTTACAATAGGGTTCATCTTCTGAATAATAATAATAATAATAATAATAATAATAATAATAATAATAATAATAATAATAATAATAATAATAATAATAATAATAATTCTGTATTTCCTATTACCTTCTGTTACTTCTTTCAAATGAACGCCATTTTCTTTGGAAGCTTGAATTTTAAGTCAAGGTCTCCACTGGTGGTCATGTTCCATATGAATAGGGTTCATCTCCTGAATAATAATAATAATAATAATAATAATAATAATAATAATAATAATAATAATAATAATAATAATAATAATAATAATAATACCTTCATCACGCAACGACCATTATTTGAAGATATGATCAAAATGAGCTTAAAGGAATATTATACTCAAAACTCCCCTTCGGCCCCCACCCCAATGCATTTGCAAAGACAATTCCATTACCGTTATTGACTGTCCCTGTCAACTCCCCCTTCCCATCCGGGATGGAATTATCCCAATTACCGGTATGCAAAGCCAAAGGACCCCCCAAAAAAATAATAATAAAAAAAAAAAGGATTTCAGTTGATGCGCCATGAAGCTATATTCCCTTAACGGCCAATTGTAGCGGAAGCATTGCGGATCACTCATTAATACTCCATTATTATCCATTATTACTCCATTGGCCGTCTTTACGCGCGGAGGGATTAGAGCGATATTGATAAACAATTACGAGGCTTGTGTTGTCGGGAGTGAGATGAGACCACGCAGCGCGAATGGCTTTTTTTTTAATTTTTATTTTTTACTTTCAGGTTTTGTATTGGATGCTCTCCGAATGGCCATTGGGGAATCATTCTCATTTTCATTTCTATTTTCATTCTAGGTTTTTTTTTTTTTTGGTCGTGGTTTGTGTGATTATAGTTTTTTTTTTGATGGATGGAAGTCATTATGGATGATAACGTTATCCGTTTCTGGTTTACGTGGAGTTTGGAATAATCATTTGGGTCCTTCTCCCGCAGTCACTTTGCGAGGCTGTTTTGACTCTTGCTTTAAAAATCTTGTGGCAAAGTTTATTATTATTATTATTATTATTATTATTATTATTATTATTATTATTATTATTATTATTATTATTATTATTATTATTATTATGGTGTTCATTAGAAAGAAGTAAGAGAAGGTAATGGGAAATACAAAAAGAAAAGCTCACTTATTAAAAAAATAAATTAACAAATTAATATATAGATAGAAAAAAAGCAAGTAAATTATTAAAATAAAAGGAGAAAACACACAAGTAAATTATTAAAATAAAGGAAAATTATATTAGGGTAAAGAAGTAACAAGTTAATGAGAAGTATAGAAAGAAAAGCTCACTTATTAAGAAATAAATTAACAAATTAATAAGTAAATAGAAAAAATGGAAGTAAATTAATAAAATGAAAGGAGAATTGCACTGGGGTACTTGACAGAGCCCTTTTAGAGCCTGGCATCAGGCAGACAAGCTACACCATTACTGGGATAAGTTCCCAGACGTATCCAAAGTCCAGACTAATGAGGTCAGGACAACAATCAGTGTCTGGACCTCCATTCACCAAAAGATGGCCACCTCTGGAAAACCTGGTGTAACACAGCTCTAGGCCACTTTAGAAAACGCCAAGACACTCCACGTCTTGACTTCTTTCACATGGAGAGAAATAATTCATGGGAAAGGAAAGAAAATGGAATATGATAAAAATGTTCAAAGGAAGACTAAGAAAGTCGCATGGATAAAATCAGTGGAAAAGAGAAATCATTCGTTTTGAAAGAATTCACGTGAAAGGAAAGGAAATGGAATATGATGAAAACGTTGAAAATAAATACGACGAAGAATGTCACTTTGATAAGAGTAATTGAAAAAAGAAATTATTCATATTCAAAGAATTATATTCAAAGAATTCATGAATGCAACGATCTGAAGACTTACAAGGGGTCCTGTCGATTCATTGCCTT
Organism: Macrobrachium rosenbergii; assembly: GCF_040412425.1. Classification (NCBI taxonomy): domain Eukaryota; kingdom Metazoa; phylum Arthropoda; class Malacostraca; order Decapoda; family Palaemonidae; genus Macrobrachium; species Macrobrachium rosenbergii. Next base: position 36,179,118 of record NC_089782.1, read on the forward strand.
ACAGTTTCATTACCATGTCCCTTATTTTTACTTTTCATCAAATGTCCCTAACACCCTTACCTTCCATAGGTTTGAAAAAGATAGGTCAGGTCTGGTTAGGGTGCATTCCTGTGTTTTCTTCGAATTTATTCCCTCGTCCAAAAGCTTCGTTTACCCATTTCGAGACCCTATTATTGTTAAACAGAGAAGGGATGTTTTATTGGAGCTAGGCATTCCCTACAGAAGTAAATCCCAGATTCATCAAAATCACACCAAGAACTAATGGAAGAACCAAATTTCTATGCTAAGTTTGGTTGTGCGCAACTTTTGGCCTTCATAATAATCTTACGCCCACCACTCTGTCCCTTTTATCTATCTCTCCCCATTTCTTTCCTGTCCACACTTTTCCTCAAGTGTCCTCTTGTCCCCCACTTCTCCATGTGTCCCCTGCCCACTTTATGTATGTCCCCTACCGCCAACTCCCGACGATATTTTCGCGAAAATGGAAGGTTATGTCGTGAGGATTATTCTTTTGTCCACATTAGAGAGGGCGAAATAATGATTGTCAGTAATCAGTACACCATAAAATGTGTCAGCATAACATGACAAAAACAAGCATAAAAAATGCGCCGAAGTTTCTTCGGCGCAATCGAGTTTTCTGTACATCGTATAATCAAGACCACCGAAAATAGAGCTATCTTTCGGTGATCTCGGTATGATGCTGTTTGAGCCGCGGCCCATGAATCTTTAACCACGGCCTGGTGGTGGCCTGTCCTGTATCATTGCCAGATGCTAGCTTTGTCCTTAAATGAAATAAAAAACTACTGAGGTTAGAGGGCTGCAATTTGGCATGTTTGATGATTGGAGGGTGGATGATCAACATATCATTATGCAGCCCTCTAGCCTCAGTGGTTTTTAAGATCTGAGGGCGGACAGAAAAGGTGCGGACAGAAAGAGTGCGGACAGAAAAAAAAGTGCGGACAGAGTAAAGTGCAGAATAAAGTGCGGACAGAAAAAATGCGGACAGAAAAAGTGCGGATGGACAGACAAAGCCGGCACAATAGTTTTCATTTACAGAAAACTAAAATGAAGGACCTAGTTGATGTAATTCTTACTCCACAAGTAGTGCTCCCCCTCAAGGTAGACCCCGAGGTGGTCGTCCCAAAGTACAAGAGAAACTCGTGCTCTCTCTCTCTCTCTCTCTCTCTCTCTCTCTCTCTCTCTCTCTCTCTCTCTCTCTCGTCCCCTGCACCTGGGAGAAACTGGAGTTAGTCCTTTCATCGTAAAAGAGAAACTCAATTTATTCATCTCCTTTCCGTATAGAATATGAAGATATAACCCCACCCCCTTCCTCCCCCTATCCTCCCCCAACCCACTACACACACAACGAAGAAATCATTCAGAAGACGCTCTCTGTTCTGTAGCCTAAGGGAAACGGACGGAGGAATTGTCAGAGTGACTATACAAGTTTCAAAGGAGTAAATATGCTGGAAGGTGGAAACGGCATTAGTAGTGTGCGCCAGAGATCAAAAAACGGCCCGAAATAACAACAGGGCCCTTCTTCTGAAGGCATCCCTTGTCTGTAGAATTATAAATGAATGTGAGACTTCCATCCTTTGGGTGACATTCATCCATACCCGTCGACGGGACTCTCTCTCTCTCTCTCTCTCTCTCTCTCTCTCTCTCTCTCTCTCTCTCTCTCTCTTGGTTTACCTGTGATAAAATGTTACCTCTGTTAATAATCTGAGGAACGTGTATTTTCTCTATTTAGACGGAGAGACATTGTTGCTCAGATTGAGGAAAACGAACGAGATTTTGGGTCTTACGCTTTCATTTGTGACATAGAATTGAACCGTTTGAAGAAATTTACTAATGTAGCTTGGCTGTATTTACCTGCCCGAGAAGATAAGTTTAATTTTCGGGGAATTGTTACAAAACATTCGGAGGACCAAACATCGTTGCTACCGTACTAATGAGATTTCTACCCTAATACGATTCAACGTGTATCTAAATATTTTACTTACTTTTTCATTTATTTGTTCATTTATCTGTTTCTCAAATAACTGAATTCCTCCTTCTGTATTTCTCATTACCTTCTGTTACTTCTCTCGAATGAACACCGTAATATTCTTTGGAAGCTTGAATTTCAAGTCAGTGGCCCCCATGGTGGGCTCGTTCCGTATAAACAGGGTTCATCTTTTGAATAATATAATAATAATAATAATAATAATAATAATAATAATAATAATAATAATAATAATAATAATAATAATAATAATAATAATATTATTATTATTATTATTATTATTAATGTAAAAATGCAGACATAATGAAATAAACATATTTTTTCGTAAACAAAATTGCAACAAGACTTGGAAAATGTCATCATTTCACATAATCGCTTTAAAAATTGATAATTGTTGGATGTAAGCTATTTATAGTAAGTACCATCTATCATTTAATATTTTATTGTGTAAACCAGTTTTCTGGAGGTAAATTACATAAAAGTAATTTATATGAACTTTTATATTTTATTATCAAAAGCAGTTTATTTTTAGAAGTAATTCATATAAACGTATTTTGTATCAATAGCAATAAGTATATCGAGAGATATTTTTTTATCTGACTTTTAAATAAATTAATTTTTGTTTATATATTTCCCTTTGATGGAATATCTGAGAAAAAAAAGCTCTTATGTAATCCATTTCTTCAAGTATTATGTAATCCGTTTGAGCGTTCTTTATCATTATTGTTAACTAGGATGGTGTAATCTGGCAGATATTACGAAAAGGAATGTTTCATATTTCAGTAATTTGTTTCATTAATTCTCACTACTGTAAAATCGGTTGATATTCCAATAATGGATTAATCTCCTGTCAACAAGTCCTTGATTATTTATTTTCCAGGTTCAGTAATGGTTAATTATCTCGGCGAGTTGAGCAAACTCTATTTGATAAAAGATCTAGAAGCATAAATGAAATAACATCAATTAATTTTTGCAAGAAAAAAAAATTTGGGGGTAAAATATCTAACCATGCATTATCCCTGGATACCGTGTAATTAGTTTAATGACAGTATTCCGTCATTATTTTCTTTACCTAATCTCTAAATTTATATATAAAAAAGTAAGGTTATTTTATATTTTTAGAAAAATATTTACACGGAATGTTTACTTGCTTCACTTTCGAGTGAGGAAAAAAAAAAGTTTCGACAGGTTAACAGGATTCATTAAAGGATTCTCTGTCACGGAATGGGAGCGATGACCTTAATTTGATTTAGGCATAGCGTAGCGCTATTCAGTGACTTAGGCCTGCTAATTGAACTTTCTTTGGGGGATTCAAAGGAGCAACAACTCCCCCGTAAAAGCTGGAAGAAATTATTATTTTTCAACATTTTTCTTACGGTAGATGTTTTTTATTTTTATCGGGGATTAGGAAGTTTGAAATCGTAGAAAAATATGTTTTGGTTATTTGTTTAGCATAGATTTTTAAAATCTTTTCTCCTCTTTTATCGTAGTATTGGGGTTTTAGGAAGTTTGAAACCACAGAAAAATATTTTCGTTATTTTTTTTACAATAGATATTTGCCATATTTTTCTCACTTTATCGAGGTATTAGGGAATAGGAAGTTTGAAACCACAGAATTTTTAAAAATTTTTTTACAATAGATATTTTTCCATTTTTGTCTCCTCCTTATCGTGGTATTAGGGATTAGGAAGTTTGAAATCATAGAAAAATATTTCTGTTATTTTTTTACAATAGATATTATAAATTTCTTCTCTCCTCCTTATCGTAGTTTTATAGATTATCGTAGTTTTATAGATTATGAAGTTTGAAACCGTAGAGAAATATGTTTTTCTTATTTTTTTACAATAGATATTTTTCCATTTTTCTCTCCCTTATCGCAGTATTGGGGTTTTAGGAAGTTTGAAACCATAGATAGATATGTTTTTGTGAATTTTTTACAACAGATATTTTTCAGTTTTTCCTCTCCTTTGTCGTAGTGTTATGGATTAGGAAGTTTGAAACCACAATTTTTTTAAAATTTTGTTTACAATAAATATTTTCCATTTTTTTCTCTCTTGTCGTAGTATTGCGGCTTGGAAAGTTTGAAACGACAGAAAAATGTGTTTGGGTTCGTGTTATATGTGAAATCTTCTTTCTTTAAATCACTAGATGACAGTTACTTTACAAAATACAAAGAATTTTGAAAGGAAAATATTTCCAAATATATATATGTTACAGCAGTTTATTTCATACTAAAATACGGACTGTGTCTCCAGTATAAGAATTTGGGTTTTAAAAAAGTTTATGATAAAGAAAACATTTCTTCAGTTAGGACTTTGTAGGAAGCAATAAGGGAAAATTGAAGACTTGTTGACATTGTGGTCTTTATAAAAAAATATCTCGGGAGATTCAAACTTCCAAAGAATATGGTGTTCATTCGAAGGAAGTAACAGAAGGTGATGGAAAATACAGAAAGAGGGGATCAGTTATTAGATAAGCAGATAAATTAACAATCGAATAAATAGATAGATAAAAATGTAGGTAAATTAAAATACAAGGAGAATTGTATTAAGGTAGTAATGCATTTCATTTTCGCTTGAACTTCCGAAGTCCCAAAGTGTAACATGCTCAGTACCTTTGTGTTCCTAATTATTATTATTATTATTATTATTATTATTATTATTATTATTATTATTATTATTATTATTATTATTATTATTATTATTATTATTATTATTATTATATTCAGTAGATGAAACCTATTCATGTGGAGCAAGCCAACCAAAAGGACCATTAACTTGAAATTCAAGCTTCCAAAGAATATGGTGTTCATTAAGAAGTAAGAGGAAGTAAAGGGAAATACAGAAAAAAGAGATACCACTTATTAAAAAAGAAAACAACAAATTGATAAATAGATAAATAGATAAAAACATATCAGAGTACAAGAAGAATAGTATTAGGGTAGTAATGCATTGCACCTTCTCTTGAACTTCTGAAGTTCCAATTGTTCCACAGTCCAAAGGTGAGCGGAATAAATACCTAATGAAATCTCAGGAGCGAAAGTAACTTAAAGAAATTTCTGAAAGCGAAAATTCCTGACTCAATGTACAACAAGATTTCAGAGACGGTTACCCACTGATGGAGCACCGCCGTTTGGGCAGGATTTGTGTAATTACTTTCGTTAAGCCAATTAGAGGATAACACGGAATTATCGCGAAATTTAATTATAACAAGTCCCCGAGGTCATTATAATTCACAGGGCAACTTCGAGAAGTTGAGGTGGGACGCGGTACAAGAATTAATTATGAATGATGAAAATGGAAAAAGAGAATAAGTATTAGAGTAAATGGATGGAAGAGAATAGATAGAGGGGGTTTGAGGATAGGTGGATAAAAAGAATTCTATGGAATAGATGATAATTAATTGAAGAAGATTGAAATGGAAATATATATATATATATATATATATATATATATATATATATATATATATATATATATATATATATATATATATATATATATACACACACACACATACACACACACACATACACAAACACCTTATCTACATATACATTTAACCATGGCGCGTTCAAGAGAAGGCAGAAAATGAACTGAACTTAAATATTTGCGGGCCATGTTATTAATTCCCAATTCATTTCCCTTACGACCTAGCAGCGATCCCGAACATAATTCTCTTAAACGGCGTATCCCGCCGTTTGACAAAAGGACCTGACCTGCTTTCATGGCATTTTTGACCTGTGAGTTTTCCAGGGTCATGTTTAACCTTGTGCGAGCTGATGTTCTTGTGATGATAATGGTGTATTTATTTATATATTTATTTATATATTTTTTTTCCTAGGGAGGTTAAATATGGTTGGTAACGTATTTCTTGGTACGACAGAAATTGTCACGCTGTCGGTTATTCATATGTATGCGCACATGACCTTGAATACATACATTCATACATATATATATGTGTATATATAATGTCCATGTATATAATATATATATATATATATATTATATATATATATATATATATATATATATATATATATATATATATATATATATAATGTAAAATAAATTTTTGAATCAAACCGGGATCGAACCCAGGTCTTTCAAGTGAAAGGCAAGGGTGCGGCCAACTGAACCATGCAGGTTATAAAAGGAGTAGGAACCTAAGTGCTACTGTGCCTAAGGCTTTTACCTGGTCAGGCTTATGATTTGTGTGGTCCAGTTGGCAGCGCCCTTGCCTTTCAACTGAAGGAAGGACCTGGGTTCGATCTCGACGTAAGTCAGAGATTTATTTCTGTTCACATGTGATTCTGTGTTAATTACTATATATATATATATATATATATATATATATATATATATATATATATATATATATATATATATATATATATATATATATATATATATATATATATATATATATATATGTATATATATGCATATATATGTATATAAATACATATATATATATATATATATATATATATATATATATATATATATATATATATATATATATATATATATATATATATATAAACGTCCTTTAATATATATCTATATATATTTTCATATATGTTACCGAAGGGGGATAATATACATAATCAGACATATAGACACACAACCAGTCGGCCACAAGAGAGTGGTTAGTGTGTCACTATATCCGTCGCTGGTTCTCGGGACGGTGGACTTATTATCACCTAAAATTATATATGAAAATATATTACTCTGAGGTAGAGTGAATTGATATTAAAGGACGTTTGTAGCTTTCTGATTGTATATGAATCACGGTGATGTGATAAATAGTCATATATATATATATATATATATATATATATATATATATATATATATATATATATATATATATATATATATATATATATATATATATATATATATATATATATATATTCGTATATATACATACATAGATACATATCTGGTTATCTATATCCCCATCTCAGAATTCTTTAAAAACCTACACTTCTCTCTCTCTCTCTCTCTCTCTCTCTCTCTCTCTCTCTCTCTAAAGTGTCGTGAAAGGTATTTATAACGGCCATTACTCTCGTGGGATCGATCTTCTTGATACTCTTGTCTTCGCTCACGTAAGATATATGGGTGAGAATCACGCCTGTATCTGTGAATAAAACTTCTTACTTTATTTCCGCCATTTCAGGTTGGAAAATGTTGCTGCAGGAGATGGCCTCTAAATCCATCGTGAAAAATGAGAGAGAGAGAGAGAGAGAGAGAGAGAGAGAGAGAGAGAGAGAGAGAGAGAGAGAGAGAGAGAGAGAGAGAACGCTGAGTATCAATTTTATATATCTATATATATACATACACATATAGATATATATAAATACATAAAACTGGTACTCACCTCTCTCTCTCTCTCTCTCTCTCTCTCTCTCTCTCTCTCTCTCTCTCTCTCTCTCTCTCTCTCTATATATATATATATATATATATATATATATATATATATATATGTATATATATTATATATATACATTTGTGTTAAATTTTATATATATATATATATATATATATATATATATATATATATATATATATAAATTTTATATATAGAGATAGATATAGAGAGAGAGAGAGAGAGAGAGAGAGAGAGAGAGAGAGAGAGAGAGAGATTTTGGGCTAAATGATTTGACCCCCACTGGGAAGTCGAGAGAGAGCCGTTTTTGGGGTTGGGTGTGGGGCGAATTAGAGTTTACATTTCCTTAAAAAAATTTGGCAATTTTAGGTAACATTTCGGTTTTTAACTTTCTAAGATACTGCCCATCAAAAGTGTCACTATTTCATCACTGTATGCAGAAGGAGTTGAGAGGTTCATTATATAAGACAAGGACTTCTTTTCCATTGCATGATGAGGGATTATAGCCATTAGTTTCCAGTAGTATAGCAAATGACTCTATTTATATATCAAAGACCTTTAATATAGCCGTCAAAGTCTGCCGCCGCTCTCTCTGGAGGTTTTTCCTAATAAAGAAAAAAAAAGGTCACATTGAAAAGAATACAGACGCCAGATATATAACTCTCGGGTGAATTCTGAAGTCATTTCACTCTTTCCTAAATGAATTTTTGAAAAGACGTGTTTATATAATTACGCCTACATGGGAGTTATAAAACAGAATTATATCTCAGTATACGTATTTCCTCTTTTTTTTTTTTTGAGTGTTGATTGATTATTTACCTTTTAACATTTTCGAAAGTGAAGTCCTTTGATAACAAGCAAAAAATGCGCCGAAGTTTCTACGGCGCAATCGAGTTTTCCGTACAGCCGCTACAGCGTATTATCAATGCCACCGAAAACAGATCTATCTTTCGATGGCCTCGGTATAATGCTGTATGAGCCACGGCCCATGAAACTTTAATCACGGCCCGGTGGTGGCCTATCCTACATCGTTGCCAGACGCACGATTATGGCTGATTTTAACCTTAAATAAAATAAAAGTTACTGAGGCTAAAGGGCTGCAATTTGCTATGTTTGATGATTGGAGGGTGGATGATCAACATACCAATTTGCAGCCCTCTAGCCTCAGTAGTTTTCGTTTACAGAAAACTAAAAATGAGTGCCTGAAAATGGAAATGAAATTTATTGATTTGGGTACAACGAGGAAAGAAAATTTGGGATTATTTTGAGTGTACTAAAATCTGAATGGTTTTCCATAATGGTTAAACTGTCCTGCGCAGTTAGCCTGATAATGGTATACTTAATATGAAACTATTTTGGCGGAAAACTGCGCAGTTGTTTGGGAATACATTCTTTTTTTTTTAATTATCAAAGCAAAATTTCTACGATAATAAGGAAAAAAAGAAATCGCCCTTTTTTTTTAATTCCTGGAAAAAAGTTAGATAAAAATTGAAAATATAACAGCATGCGACTTAAAAATTAAAGACATGAAAGTATCTACTTGTTTGTTTTCGTTGTGTGAACGGGGATTTTATGATGATTATTTATGTATAATGTATATATATACATATATATATATGTATATAATATATATATATATATATATATATATATATATATATATATATATATATATATATATATATATATATATATATATATATATATATATATATATATTAAAATGCTTATATACAAACATACTTTCAAGAGAGAGTATCGTAAGGCCTACAGCTCCGTTCTTAAACATATAAATCAATTGGCTAATGCCTTTTTTCAGTCATCGCCACAAAATCAAGTTTTTGTTAATTTTGATTTGAAGTCTAAAGTTGTGTGCTTTACTGACAAATAGGATAATTATTTTTTGCTTTATGTTTTTCAGCACGTAAAGAAAGGGAGTCAACCGTAAGAAATTGAAGTAATTACAGAAAATACAGGGAGGGATTCGGGATAGACCCCCTCACTCTTTTTAGTTTTCCGTAAAAGAAAACTATTGTTCCGGCTTTGTCTGTCCGCCCTCAGATCTTAGAAACTACCGAGGCTAGAGGGCTCCAAACTGATATGTTGATCATCCACCCTCCAATCATCAAATATACCAAATTGCAGCCCTCTAGCCTTAGTATTTTTTATTCTATTTAAGATTAAAGTGAGCCATAATCGTGCGTCTGGCTACGATATAGGAAAGGCCACCACCGGCCCGTTGTTAAAGTTTCATGGGCCGCCGCTCATACAGCATTATACCGAGACCACCGAAAGATAGATCTACTTTCGGTGGCCTTGATTATACGCTGTAGCGGCTGTACAGAAAACTCGATCGCGCCGGAGAAACTTCGGCGCATTTTTTACCTGTTTCCGAAAGCTGCCCGATTTCCCCGGCAAAGGGGAAGCTGAGCAACGCATGATCGGAGCGCGCATGCATGCGTCTATCAATCCAACGCGATAAAATCAGCCGGAGGCTAATCCGAACATGTCTTTGATGTGCGGAGAGCAAATGAACACGCATGACGGGGTCCTAATTAGAACTAATGGAACCCTCTCGGTAGAATGGGGAAAAAAATAACACTCGAACTCAATAAAATCCCATTACCGAATGACCGGCAGTTCCCGCATTTTTACGACTCGATCCTGTGGCCCGCTGTAGTAGTACAGTAGTAGTAGTGGTAATAGATCTACATCGTCGCCACAGGGTCGCTGGTAAAAAAAAAAAATAATCGCTGATGGTTCCCCGCGGGAGGAGGCGTTCTTTAGCGACTTACAACTCGTAGAGAGGATCAGTAAAGGAGAAATGGTTAGGCATGAAATTAATTTACCGGGATATTCATTGTTTATATTTGCATTAAGGCTCTTTGCGGCGTCCCTTCGGCCGCTAGCTGAAACCCCTTTCATTCCTTTTACTAGATATTTATGTATATATGTGAATAGTCTATATTTTATAGTTTTTTTTAATGTAGATTTTGGAAATATGTTCGGCTGTCAAGCCTAGTTTTAATCTCTCTCTCTCTCTCTCTCTCTCTCTCTCTCTCTCTCTCTCTCTCTCTCTTCTCTCTCTCCTTTTGATTCTTTGCCCAAATCAACTTAACACTAACGAAAGACTCTCTCTCTCTTCTCTCTCTCTCTCTGTGATTGACGTGCACTTACAAAAGACCTTCCCTCTCTCTCTCTCTCTCTCTCTCTCTCTCTCTCTCTCTCTCTCTCTGATTGTCTTGCACTTACAAAAGACCTTCTCTCTCTCTCTCTCTCTCTCTCTCTCTCTCTCTCTCTCTCTCTCTCTCTCTTTGATTCTTTGCCCAAATCAACTTAACACTAACGAAAGACTCTCTCTCTCTTCTCTCTCTCTCTCTCTGTGATTGACGTGCACTTACAAAAGACCTTCCCTCTCTCTCTCTCTCTCTCTCTCTCTCTCTCTCTCTGATTGTCGCGCACTTACAAAAGACCTTCTTTCTCTCTCTCTCTCTCTCTCTCTCTCTCTCTCTCTCTCTCTCTCTCTCTCTCTCTCCGTCTCGCCTTTGTCCAGACGGACGTATACTTGCAAAAGGCCTTCTCTTTATATATCCCGCGAATATTCTCGTTATTAGGCAATAAAAATAACGTAGGAGCCGTAAGCTTCTAATAAGTGGGAGAAATAATCACCGGGTTATTATCAGAATAACGGTACTTGGCGGCGGCGCCGAATATTAACTATTTAATGTGCTCGTATCCGCTTCGGGTCCCCGAACATCTGCTTCCGATGTCCTTTCATCATCATCATCATCATCATCATCTTCATCATCACCATCTTCTTCTTTCGCAGTTGTTATTTGCTGATTTTTTGTTTATTCTTAGCTTTGATTGTTGACTTTTTATTAAATATGGATTTTTGTTAAGAATGTGGGCTTAATTAGAAGCTGTCTATCTTTATATCTATCTGTCCGTATATATGTATGTATATATTTACAGATATATATGCGTACGTACATACATACTCATGCATACATACATACAGACAGAGAGAGAGAGAGAGAGAGAGAGAGAGAGAGAGAGAGAGAGAGAGAGAGCGCTACACCATCCTCTTTCATATTTTCATTCGAATTATTTTTGACAAAATTAAGATTTTTTTTATTCCGATAAATGAAATCATGATATAGCAAAAAGAAAATAATAATCGAATAATAATAATTAAATAAAATCGCCTAATATGGCCATGACTCTTTCGTCCGATTTCACTTCCCATTTTCTGTCGCATGCACAGAAAACGGGCCTCGTGTTTCCCAACGTGGAAAATCCCTTTTGTCTTTCCCCGAAATATCAGATGTAAAACCCGAAGGATAAAGAGAGAGGGAGACGTTAATAATGATTAAGCGAATCGTAGTCGAGGGGGACCTAATGAATGCAATTAGCTCAGATACTGTGGAGAAAGAAAGGAGCTAATGCCATTAATGATATACCCTCATGCTTGAGGATAATAATTAGCCCAAATTCGTCCCCTATATTTGCAGTGGATCCGTTTCCCAAGGCTGACCGGTAGACGAGGTAACACAATTACTTAGCTGTAATGCCCATTGATTATCTTGGTGTCATAATGGTCCGTAGCTGCAGCCCATTTCATTCCTTTAACTTTCCTTCCGTTCATATTCTCTTTCTTCCATCTTACTTTCCTCAACCTTCTGCTAACAGTTGTTCTTTTAATCTCAGTTTTTTACTTTCGGAGCAGTTCCTCGTTGGACGGGTCGGTATAGTTCTCGGCTAGCACTCTGCTGGGCCCGCGTTCAAGTCTCCGGCCGGCTAGTGAAGAATTAGAGGAATTTATTTCTAGTGATAGGAATTCATTTCTCGGTATAATGTGGTTGGATTCCACAATAAGCTGTAGGTCCCGTTGCTGGGTAACCAACTGGTTCTTAGCCACGTAAAATAAGTCTAATCCTTCGGGCCAGCCCTCTCTAGGAGAGCTGTTAATCAGCTCAGTGGTCTGGTTAAACTGAGGTATACTTAACTTTACTTTCCGAGCTGAATGACCTCATAGGTCCCACCACTTAGCCTTTGGTCCAAAATTTATATTCCAATTACAATAATAGTTATTTGGATCTCTTCGTTAAATTACTACTTTAGGCGTGTGTATTATTATTATTATTATTATTATTATTATTATTATTATTATTATTATTATATTATTATTATTATTATTATTATTATTATTATTATTATTATGCAGAAGATGAACCTTATTCATATGGAGGAAGCATATACATTGTGACCACTGACATGAAGTTCAAGCTTCCAAAGAATATGGTGTTCATTAAAAAAAAAGTAACCGAAGGTAATGGGGAATGCAGAAAGAAGAGATCACTTATTAAAAAAGAAAAAATTAATGAAAAAAATATTAAGTAAAATAAAAAAAAAATTTAATTATTAAAAAATGCAAGGATATATTTCCACTTTCACAAAACTTCAAAAACACAACCGCATGTCCAGAACCAAGTTAGATGAAACAACCAAAGTCAAATTCGTAAATTACTGTCACAGAATTATAATTATGACGTCATCATAGGAAAATTATATAATTGCTCAGACCACAACCGATTAGAAGAGCAATTAAACCGAACGTGAAGAATCGGAGGAAGATAACTCAAACTGAGATAATTAGGAGAATTCATAAAAACTTTCGAAGCTCGAAGTTGGACTGTGAAAGAAAAGATAATTGGTATATAAGAATAATAAAAGAAAACGGATGATAGATGGATGAGCGGAAGTTAAGAAAACGGAATAGATTGATGGGATTACCGAAAAAAACTTGTGCAAGTTCATCCGAAAAGAGAATACATTTATATGAATAAATCATGATAAAGAATGGTACCTGAATTAATATGAAGATAAGCAGTGGAATTGGTGAAGAAAAATAACTAAATTATATAATAGTTCAATAAGAATGGGTATGGGAAGAAATTGTAATGCGTCAGTCTTATTGCCAAAAAAAAAAAAAAAAAAAAAAATACTATTTTTGAAGTTAGTGGTGATTCCATGGAAGTAAATTCAGGAGGAAATTGGGAAATTATAGAACCACACCAAGAGAAAAATATAAAGCAATGCAAGCAAAGTACAAGCAAAGCATCTAATTAAATTGTTGACAATGCTTTTCTATCTTATATTTTCAGATCCAAGGTTCTCGTTTTTTCCCCTCTTATTTTCCTGCTTCATAGAATCTTTCTTTTACTTTCTCTCGTGTTTATGCGGGTTTTCTCATTCGTCCTTCCCTTTTAAAATGTTAAAAGGAAGATTGCTCGAGAGCATAAACATTGATCAACAACTTCCGTTTCATGTAGAAATGATCAAATTGCGATGAAAATTACAAATCCTTTTGATGAATTGAATGTTATACGTAAAACTGAATTGGAGTATATAAGGAAAATGAGTATAATCATGTTACCAACCTTAAAACACAGAGAATCTTTATACTTTCCAAAGATAGTTCGTTATGATTATGTTACCAGTCATAAAACACAGAATCTTTATACTTTCCAGAGATAATTCATTATAATCACGTTACCAATCTTAAAACACAGAATCGTTATACTTTCCAAAGATAGTTCATTATAAGCATGTTATTACCCATCTTAAAACGCACAGATTCTTCATACTTGCCAAAGATAGCTCATTGGAGATAGTATTCTAGAACAAGAAATATGACATCAGAGGAATCTTTTTCTTCTTTCTCAACGCCTATACCTTGGAGCGAAGGCGAGAGACTGGAAGTGGTACGAGCGAGAGAACTGGAGCGGAAATCGACTTCTGGAAATTTAGCCTGGAAGTGGGACAGTGATGATGATGGCCATCCAATTTCGTTGCTATTTTTCCACATTTTCAGTTGTCGTGAATCAGGTGTGAAAAATAAGGAATAGAATACCAAAAAAGGGAAAAGAGAACGAACAAAAAATTTGCATAATAATGTCTACACCACTGAGTGTATCGTGCGTTCACTGCCTCTCTGTTTGACGTATAAAACAGTTAAGTGGTTTTTCAGCATTGACGGAAAGAGGTTTCATTTTTTATTGATTTTTCAGCCTTTGTTAAAATGCATTGACGGAAGGAGATTTGATTTTCTTATTGCCTTTTAACAGTTAAGGATTTCAATCAATAGGCAGAAGTTTGGTGAATAATTTCTCAGGATGTTTTTAATATTTTATTCATGTGTCAGTCGTAGGCTTCAGCAATTTCAAGCAATAGATGAATTTCATGGTCGTCTTTTACGGAAATGATGAGTCACCAAAAATAATTTTAATTTAATAAGTTCTTTAAATAGTAAATGTCCAAAAATAATGTTCCACTGATTAGCTAACAGTAAATCAGACTTTTATCGCTTACTGAAGATTAACATACGTGAAAAAGAATACAATTTGCGAGAAAATCAAGAATAGAGAAGAGATAGAAAGAAAATGCATTAGATATATAATGATATTCGACCTTTTGCTTATTCCTTCTTTTACTCCGTTCCCGTCTTCGCCGAATTCTGCCAAAGATGATCTCAGATAAATCGTCGGCTGCTAATTGGGAGCAATTACTGATGTTAGTGGTTAGCTCTTTGCCGCGACTTTGATAATTAAGGATTAGCAGCATAAGTTCCGTTAACTGTGTTCTGACTCGAGTGGATAGGTGGAAGAGAGAGAGAGAGAGAGAGAGAGAGAGAGAGAGAGAGAGAGAGAGAGAGAGAGAGAGAGAGAGAGAGAGAGTGAGAGAGACAGAGAGAGAGAGAGAGAGTGAGAGATCCTGTCCAGTTCTGACTAGAACGAGAGAGAGAGAGAGAGAGAGAGAGAGAGAGATGCTATCCAGTGCTAACTAGAACGAGAGAGAGAGAGAGAGAGAGAGAGAGAGAGAGAGAGAGAGAGAGAGAGAGATCCTCCTCAGCAGAAGGGTTGGGGGGAAAGCGTTTGGCATCCCAGTTAGAGAGAGAGAGAGAGAGGGAGAGAGATATTAGACGGAAAGACACCAAAAGTGAAGAGGACTTTTGCCTCTAAAACTTGGGTCAGCTGTTTTCTAAATAAATACTCGGTGCCACTGAAACTATTCGCCCGCTCATCGGAGCCAAAGGAATTCAATCCCTTTCTGAGTAGTTCGAGAATGCTTTTAGCGGAGTGGAAATGGAGGACCGTCCCTGAGGTGATTTTACTGCTCCTCCTCCTCCTCCTCCTCCTCCTCCTCCTTCTTTGTTGTTTTACTTCATTTCTTCTTCTTTTTTTTTCTTTGGCAGGACTTTTCCTCGCTGAATTGGATTTGGTCTTTGAGTTCTGCCCCCGAAAATGAAAGACATTCTTCTTCTTCTGCAGCCCTTCTGCGGGGGAGGTGAGTTGGAGGGATTGTGTTACTGCGTAGACGATTGGAGATGACAGCTTCTGGTAGAGAATAGAATCGTCTTCCTGGCCATGACTGCTACACGTCACGTTCGTGTTGTTTCGGTGCTAGGATGTAGGATGTAGAATAATTTCGTTTTTTTTCTCTCTTCCTCTCTCAGTTTCTTTAATACAATATCTTTTGTGTTTGTAGTTTGGTGTCTCTCTTCCTCTCTCGTTTCCTTATTACAGTCTCTTCTGGTTTGGTGGTTGAGTTTCTAGGTCATTTTCCTTTGTCAGTCATTCAGTCTTGGTTTTCTGACGTGAAATATACGCTTTTCTAAGCCGGAATTATAATCGTGATGAAAATTGCAAGGCTTTTTAACGTTTTCGTGAATTTTACAGTCCATTGGAAAAATAAAACCATTTTAATTGCTGCGCTAGAAATAAAAAAAAATACTGCATTTTCCAAGTACCTATTTTAAAATTACCGAAAGGTATCGATAAATAAACCTGTGAGGAACTTTGTAAGTAATAGAATCACGCGAAGTGGGTAGGTGGGGGTGAGGGGGGGGGGGAAGGGGGCAGGCAAAGACTTCATGAAAATGGGGCCAGCTGAAACGATGGCAAATACATCCTGAAAGGGCCAAGAAATTCTGCTCAGCTTGTGAGTTAATGCGCTCCCTGAGACTCCTGCGTCATGGGCCTGATGCAAACTGACGTCCAATATTCCCCTTTCTCTCTCTCTCTCTCTCTCTCTCTCTCTCTCTCTCTCTCTCTCTCGATATTTCGACGACAAACATAAATGCGCCCTGTGACGCATGCTTCCAGTGCGGGACTCGCAGTCCTATATTTTCGTCAGGGACAAATCTTGCTCAGAGTTCAATAAAAGAGAGGAATTCCTTTCTCTCTCTCTCTCTCTCTCTCTCTCTCTCTCTCTCTCTCTCTCTCTCTCTCTGCGCGTCACCGCTGTTGCAAGACTGACATATGAAAGTATGAACTGCACGTGGACAAAATAGATCCGACATCTGTCGCCAATGAAAAATGTGTCCCAGTGCATCTTTGGCGAGACAGCAGGGGATGAAAAGGTGGCGGAGAATAAGAGGAGAGTGGAATAAAAAGCTCAAGAGATGAACAGGTAAATGCACGGAATGATGGCCTTGATAAACGGCCGAGTAGAGCAACTGTCGCGAGGCCTTAGAAAGATATGATCAGTAATTTTATGCAGTTATTTTATGGCGCAAAAGTTGTAATCTTTCCATCCCATTGAGTTCCCTTCTTCATCCCTGGTTGCTAACCGTAATCGACTGACTCCCAGGGACTAGATTACCTGCTTAGGTTAGCAGGTGCTTAATACATGGTACTGATTTATACCATTCATATATACTTCCATGAGATGAAACCTTCCGATTTCCAATAAGTGTTGTGGGAGGATTTCTTACAACCCACTATAGTCTACTGACTACCATGAATAATGCTATCATTATCATAGTTATCTTAGAAGGGGAACCTACATACAAGCTTGTGGAGACCTAACAGATTTATGCACTCCTGTAAACATAAAAAAATGTTAAAACATTACAAATCGCGAAAAATAATATTTTAGAATATTTTTTTATGCTTCAGAACAATCACTAGTATTTTTTGTCTCTTCATAAATATTTATTTATTTACTTATTTATTTATTTACGTTTCCCTTCCATAAAAAAAGATTTAATTACTTATTTCAAAATATGTTATGCCACTGAATTCCCACATTCTTCAGGTAATTATCATTCCAAACCGTCCCAAATTTTTAAAACTTTTTATTTAATTTGTTTTTGCTTGCACAACGTCTTAATTCTTCCTTCTCATTTCCGAGAATTCAAGCAATCTTTTAATTACCTCACGCACGGCACATTTGCAATCTATAATGAAGCCGGGTCTACAGTGAATTAATTAGCAACAAGGAAGATTCTATATTTAGGTAATTATGGTAAGAATTCAGATCATTAATTTTTTAAAGGACAATAAAATTATATATGTATATGTATATATGTACTGTATATATATATGTATATATATATATATATATATATATATATATATATATATATATATATATATATATATATATATATATATATATATATATATATGTGTGTGTGTGTGTGTGTGTGTGTGTGTATGTATGTATGTATATCTTACAGGCAGTAGCGAAACCAGGCATTTCAGGAACTGCCTGAAATTTGAAGCAGATAGCGAAATGCACTTAGGGACATTTGATTCCGTAGGGGCTAGCACTAAACACGGCGAAATACATTTGACCCCCAGGGGCTAGTACTAAACACGGCGAAACAGTGTAGGTGAGTCACTGTTTCGCCGTGTTCAGCACTAGTCCCTTGAGGGATCAAATGTCCCTAAGTGCATTTCGCTACCTGTCTGTAACATATGTTTATATATGTATATATATATTATATATTATATATTATATATATATATATATATATATATATATATATATATATATATTATATGTATAATTTTATATAAAATTTTATATATGTAAGAGATTTTGATATGGACTAAGAAGTAAGATGACTGAGAAAAATTGGACTAAGCGTTAGGGAACAATATTTCGAGAATATCCAGTCCGACCGTTACGGAAATACCCAGGAATGGAAAAAGAAAAAGTGAATAAAAGGGAAAAGGTGGGAGGTGAGGTCTCACAACAATCACAATAATACAGCCGAATAGACGTAACCGTTTGGAATGAGAGAGAGAGAGAGAGAGAGAGAGAGAGAGAGAGAGAGAGAGAGAGAGAGTTTTTTCTTGTCTAGAATATCGACCTTCCCTAATCTTTACTTATTTTTCGTATGGAATTTTGCTTCGAATATTATTCATTGTAATGATTTTTTCTACATTGTAATTAAATGTTTCATGAAATTATTCACACAGTGAGATTCTTTAGTGCCCAGTATTCATTTGGAATCTTGCTTTGAATATTATTCATTGTAATGATCTTTTTTCTGTAGTGGTATCAAAAGTCTCATAAAATTATTCACACAGTGAGAATCATTGTATTTGTATTTGGGATCTTGCTTTGAATGTTTTCATTGCTTGAATATTATTCATTGTAATGATCTTTTTCTGTATTGGTATATCTATAAAATCATTGTAAGTGATCATTTTTTGTATTTGTATCTTGTGAATGTTTTTCATTGAAATGATTTTTTTCCATATTGTAATCAATAATTCCATAAAGTTATTCACACAGTTAGTCACTAGTACTTATCTTTTATTTGTAATCTTGCTTTGAATGTTTTCCATTGTAACGATTTTTTCTATATTTTAATCAATAATTTCATAAAATTATTCACACAGTAAGAATCATTAGTACTTATCTTTTATTTGTAATCTTGTTTTGAATGTTCTTCATTGTAACGATTTTTTTCTGTGTTGTAATCAAAGGCTTCAATGAATTACACAATGAAAACAATGAATTAGGAACCTAATACTAACTGGAGATGGTTGTTCGACCATTAAAGAAAATACTTCAATTATTAAAAAAAAATATGTTCTAGACATATAGATATAATATATCATTCAATATCACTCAGCATTGGAATTCATCAGTGTCTCGACAGCTGTCAAACTATATACGAAAGTAACCGAGCAAACATTTGAGCTGGTCGTTGAAAGCATCGCATATTGGATCCCTTTTACTAAACCTTTTTTTTCTCTCTCTAAAAATTGGAAATGGGAGTCATACATGGGGTCAGGTTTTATCTCCGAGTCACGAATGCCGAAAGAGAATTTGGACTGTCGTTACGAGACGGCCGTAGCGAAGCCCATTTTGCAATAGTGAAATTCTGGAACGCGATCCAAGCTTCATTTTTTTCTTTCTTTCTTTATTTATTTTTTATTATTATTATTATTATTATTATTTTTTTTTTTTTTTTGGTTACGTGGAAAAACATTTGTTTTATATTTGTCTGTTTATTTGTAGCAACCAGCAGTGATCTTTAACACTGATCTCGTGTTTACGCAATTACGATTCATATATGCATTTTGCCTATGTATACATAAATTTGTTTATTTTTATTTTTTTGGTTACGCGGCAAAACATTTATTTCATATTTTTCTGTTTATGTGTAGAACCCAACAGTGAACTTTAACAGTGACCTCGTGTTTGAATAGTCGCGACTCATATATGCATTTTGCGTATGTAGGCATACATTTATTTTTTATTTCTTTGGTTACGTGGCAAAACATTTATTTTATATTTTTCTGTTTATTGGTGGCGACCAGCAGTGAATTTTAACTGTGATCTCGTGTTTACATAGTCGCTCTTCATATTTGTATTTTGCGTATGTATACATAAATTTATTTATAAATTTATTTATTTGTTTATGTCAACCAACAGTGAACTTTAAAAGTGATGATTTTGTGTTTACTCAATCACACGATTCATATATACATTTTGCGTATGCACTGATGAATATTTGTGTTCTAGGAACAAGTCTGTCTTTAGCTGTCAATTTTTCAGCTGAACATCGTATGCCGCAAGGCCAAGAGAAAGAGAAGGTCTGCTCATTTCCCCATTTAAATTTTATTTTTTTCTAGTATAAGCGAATATCAGTTATTACTTTTTGCCGTAATGCCTTGGTATGATTACTTTCATTTGCAACATAATAATAACAATAATAATAATAATAATAATAATAATAATAATAATAATAATAATAATAATAATAATAATTATTATTATTATTATTATTATTATTATTATTATTATTATTATTATTATTATTATTATTATTATATTAAACAAAAAGCAATAATTGATACTCGCTTATACTAAAAATAAAAATAACTTTTTTTTTGTAAATAATTTAGCTGTTAAGTGAACAAAAACCAAAGAGTTAAGCATAGCACCCGGCCTCGAACCAATTTCCCTTCCATTTAGAAACCTACAAAAATATAAATTTTAGAAAAAATAGTCATTAAAAAAAATGAAGATGCCTTTCAGTTTCGAGTAAGGTACCATGAATAAACATATTTTGGGGGTGACAAATGCGCGGTTAATTTCCACGGACTTTTGCCACGCTGGGATTATTTTTCTGCCAGCGTCCATTTGCAATGCAATGACACAATGCAATGACACGTTCCGGTCTGCGGGAAAGTGATGTTCGGCCCTGCCAGTTTTGACAATATTTTGTCGCTGCTGATACCATTAAGTGGCGAGTCTTGTTTCATTACGTTTTAACTTGGTTTCTGTATCTTTTAAAATTTTTTTTAAAGTGGTTCTTTCATAATGTTTTGGACATGATGTCTGCTTTTTTTTTTTTAATTTTTTTTAGGGGTGTCTGTGTATTTTTAAACTTTTTTTTTATTTAAGTGATAATTTTATAATGTTTTGATCTTGAATTCTGCGTATTTTGAACATTATTTTAAGCGATACTCTTATAATGTTTTAATTTTGATTTCCGTATCTTTTTAAACTTAATTTTTTTTAGAGGTCCCATACTAAAATACTATCTAATAAATCGAGTTTACAAAATATTATAAACACGCTTGAAAATCTGCCATACTGAAATAATTATGGATTTGAAATAAATTGTGAATAATAATTTGAAATTGATGGATTCAGGAATTGACGTGAAATAATTATGGATCTGAAATAAATTGAAAATAATATTTGAAATTGATGGATTCAGGAACTGGCGTGAAATGCTATTGATGGATTCAGGAATTGACGTGAAATAATTATGGACTTGAAATAAATTGAAAATATTTTAAATTGATGGATTCAGGAATTGACGTAAAATATTTGTGGATTTGAAATAAATTGACAATATTATTTGAAATTGATGGATTCAGGAATTGACGTGAAATAATTATGGACTTGAAATAAATTGAAAATATTTTAAATTGATGGATTCAGGAATTGACGTAAAATATTTGTGGATTTGAAATAAATTGACAATATTATTTGAAATTGATCGATTCAGGAATTGACGTGAAATAATTATGGATTTGAAATAAATTGAAAATAATATTTGAAACTGATGGATTAAGGGACTGATGTGAAGTAATTATGGATTTGAGATAAATTGAAAATAACATTTGAAACAGATCGATTCAGGAATTGACGTAAAATAATTACGGACCTGGAATAAATTAGAAGTATCAGGATAGAAATAGCCTGATAGATTCAGGAATTGACGTGAAATGATTATAGATCTATTATGAAATTAAAATAGGAATTAAAATGAATCTATTCAAGAACTAACGAGAGGAAAGGGGAGAGTTTCAGAAAGATTTAGCCCAGAAAGAGAGAAACTCAGAGAAACAGTTCCGAAAGATTTAACTGAGAGAGAGAGAGAGAGAGAGAGAGAGAGAGAGAGAGAGAGAGAGAGAGAGAGAAACACCTTATTACCCGAAGGCCGCACCTGGCTTTCTGGATCGCTAATGAGGTTGCTGAGGAGTCCTCACCTCGACTCGGCTCCCGAAGACCCCCGAGCGGTGTCGCAATGGGAGGAGAAAGTATTGAGAGGGATTGGAGAGCGGGAGATATTGATGACTTTCGCCCTTCAAGGAGAAAGCGTCCTTTGAGTCGAAGTAATAAGTCTTTCTCTCTGTCTGTCTGTCTGTCTATCTATCTATCTATCTATCTATCTATCTATCTATCTGTCTATCTATCTATGTTTGCTTTTCTTCTTTGGAATTGGGTAACACTGTTCACAGTGGTATCAAAAAAGTGTCCTTTGGTTTGAAATAATAAGACTTTATCTATCTATATATCTATCTATCTATCTATCTATCTATCTATCTATCTATCTATCTATCTATCTATTTATATATCTATCTATCTGTATGTCTTTATATCCGTCAAAATATATAGAATCCCCTTTTTTTGAATATTGTAACAATGTGCATCGTAATATCGTTCCTTTTGTTTTTAGAGGGTTTTACGTTCATCGGGTGTAATTGTATTGTGTATATATCTGGTCTTTTAATATGAATTCCATGCATATGATACATAGAACAAATCTGTATAAAAGCTGTTTCTATAGCTTTTTCTATATTTGATGGCCCACTTTCCTTGATTAGCCCAATACAAAGTCAATGTCAGTTCGTCCTTCTTTAATATCAGTTTACATCAAAAGTTACCAGTGACAGAAAAATATTTTTAGGCATTAGGGAAATAATTTATGAAAAAAAAAACATTTATATTTCCCCAAAAAACATCTCCGAGACCACAATATAAAATCTTTTCGCAAGTCTTCGAAAAGACAAAGCCTCGACAGATAACAGGCATTAGGAAAATAACTTATGAAAGATTATTTGATTCTTTGTTACTCCTCGAACGCAAGAAACGATTTATATTTCCAAAAAATATCTTCGAGACCACAATATAATTCTTTCCCGAAGTCTTCGACAAGACGAAACCTCGACTGACAGCGGAATTCATTAATGGATTCTGAGCCCGGGGAGGAAGGCGGTTGGTAAATTGGAGGGCGGGGGTGGCGGGTGGTCGGGGAATCGGGGGGCCGGGAAACTCCGTTTGATTTTCCAGCTACGACAGGTTAATGACTTAGGTCAAGTAATTAAACTTTCTTAATGGGGTATGAAGTACAGTCACTGTTCGGAAGCTTAATGACGGAGCCACGGAGAGACGGTTGTGGTTCAGGCTTGAACTTGGTTCAAGAGTTCGTGGGGCGTGACGGATTTCCGGAAAAGGAAAGGAAAGGTAAGGAAAGGAACAGGGAAGAGTCCCACTTCATTTGTCTCTTTCCCGATGAAACTTGCAAGGCTCCTAATGGCAAGGAGAGAAGAGTCCATTAGAAAAGGTAAAAAGACATTTTTTGTAAATTTCCGCATCGTCTGTCGTCAGTTCAGTTGAAATGATTCGATAGTCTACTTTTATCCGTTTCGTTAACTATTTAAGTATATTCATTTACTTTTTTCCCTTCTTCGTACAACAGTTAATTGAACCCGGATTGATAGTTCGTAGTTAACGATCGTTAGAATATAGGTACTTTTTTTAGTTTTCTGTAAAGGAAGACTGTTGTGCCGGCTTTGTCTGTCTGTCCGCACTTTTTCTGTCCGCCCTCAGATCTTAAAAACTACTGGGGCTAGAGGGCTGCAAATTGGTACGTTGATCATCCACCCTTCAATCATCAAGCATACCAAATTGCAGCCCTCTAGCGTCAGTGGTTTTGATTTGATTTAAGGTTAAAATTAGCCATAAACGTTAGTCTGGCAATGATATAGGACAGGCCACCACCGGGCCGTGGTTAAAGTTTCATGGACCGCGGCTTATACAGCATTATACCGAGACTACCGAAAGATAGATCTGTTTTCGGTGGTCTTGATTATACGCTTTACAGAAAACTTGATTGTGCCGAAGACACTTCTGGCGCAATTTTTACTTGTTTTTTTATTTTAAGAAAATTAAGAATGTGTTATAATCGAAAAAATAAGCAGACAGCAAGTATGCACACACACACTACATCGAAGATAAATATCTTCGTCTTTATATACATATACATAGTATATATATATATATATATATATATACACACACATATATATATATATATATATATATATATATATATATATATATATATATATATATATATATATATATATATTATATATATATATATATATATATATATATATATATATATATATATATATATATATATATATTATATATATATATATATATATATATATTTGCAACGACATCATTGTGATAATAAATTGTACTTCTGCTTATCCTTCTTTCTAACACACTGTGTTGTCAGAAGCATGTTGGAAATTTGCTAGCTAATAGTCACAGCAATTGATTCAAACGGTTTTTACAAAATATGAGGAGACAGAGTAGCTGATAAATAGAAACAAAAAGAACGGTATAGATTTGCACATTTTCAACCAAAAAAATAAAAATTAAACCGTAAATAAAAATTCACATCGACAAAGAATGCACTATTATATCTTAAAAAGTAAAAAAGTAAAAAAAAAAAAAGACGAACGCAGCCAACGTAAAATTACGCAACGTTCCTCCCACCAGCGCCTCTTCTCGTTAACCGAACGTTAATGACCTCGGGTGCTGCCACGCCTAATGCCCTTTAATTATTCCTTCATTCACTCCTTAATGAGATAATCAACTCACAAAGTCCCGGAATGACTCTATTCATAGACACATCGAAATGCAGACTTGTAATTACGTATGACTGCCTCGGTAAATTAGGTTTTCGTCTCAGCCACAAGCAACAGCGTAGGGATACGCATCAGCCGGCGATGCACTTCAGTCTGTTGGGAACGAGTTTTTTTTTATTAAAATATATATTTTCCCATCTCACGGGATGCACGTAGAGCTATTTTTTTTTATTTTCAGGCTGGTAAACAACAATGTTTTTCTGTGAAAACACTGTATTGGCTCACAAGATATATACGCATCTAGCGCTTTATTTCAGTCTGTTGGGAGCGAGCTTTTTATTTTTTATTGAAATATTCTCTCATCTCGAAGGAGACACATAGGGATAATTTTTTTTATTTTGGGTTTTCAGGCTGGTGAACAACGAGGTTTTTCTGTGAAAACATTGTATTATCTCACAGGATATATATACGCATCTACAGCTTCACTTCAGTCTGTTGAAAACAATTTTTTTCATTAAAACATTTCCTCATTTCAGAGGACACACGTAGCGCATATTTTTATTTTCAAGCTGGTTAAAAACAAGGTTTTTTTAAGAAAACATTTTCATGTATCACAGGATACGTATCTCGTGCGTATTTTCAGTCTGTTGAAACTGAGTTTTTTTTTTTAATTGTAAAACTTTCTCATCTCACAGGACGCACAAGTAGTGGTAATTTTTTACATTTTCAAGCTGGAAAGAAACAAAGTTTTTAATGGAAACCTTTTTGCGTAACGAGGGATACGCATTTGTTGCGTATTCTCCGTCTGTTAGAAACGAGTTTTTTTAAATTGAAATATTTCCTCACTTCAAAGGATACACTTAATAAGTTATTTTTTTTTTTATTTTCAAATTTTCAAGCTAGCAAAAAACAAGTTCTTCTGTTGTGTTATTTCACAGGATACGCATCTCGTGCTTCATTTTAGTCTGTTGAAAAAATTTTTTTTTTCATTAAAGCACTTTCTCATCCCAGAGGATACACACAGGGGTAGATTTTTTTTTTTTTTTTTTTTTTTTTGGTATTTTCAAGCTGATGAAAAACAAATTTTTCTTTTGCATTATTTCACAGGATACTCGTCTTGTTTTCAGTCTGTTGAAAACAGGATTTTTCCAGGGAAACATTTCTGATGAAAACAAGATTTTTCCAGGAAAACATTTCTGATGAAAACAGGATTTTTCCAGTAAAACATTTCTGTTGAAAAGAGGATTTTTCTCAATTAAAACATGTACTCATCTCACTTATTTTCAAGCTGGTTAAAAAAAAAACCAGGAGTTTTCTATGAAAACATTTTCCTGGAACACAGGATACGCATCTTGTGCTTGTTTTCAATATTTTATAAGCAAGCATTTACCATTAGTCATATCCTCTCCGTAGGGGGTTAGTGCCGTCAGTGCACCCCAATTAGTAAACTGTAGGCATTATTTAAGGGTCTTCGGGGCGTCCCTTAGGTCCCTAGCTGCAACCTCTTTCATTCCTTTTACTGTACTTCCGTTCATGTTATCTCTCTTCCATCTGACTTTCCACCTTCTCCAACAATCGTTTCACAGTGCAACTGCGAAGTTTTCTTCCTGTTACACCTGTCAAAGCTCCTTACTCTCAATTTCCCTCTCAGCGCTGAATGACTTCATAGGTCCCAGAGCTTGGCCGAAATCCTATATGACACCATATGATTAGTCGTGTCCTTATCTCATAGGATAAAATTTCCTGTTTTTATTTCCAAGTTGGTAATAGGATAAATTACATAAAACATCTATTCCTTTGTCTTCATAAAGGTCATATATACTGTATTTTATTAACTTTTATTTTGTTGTCTTTTTAGTACGCAAAGTTTTGTCTCCATTATCTCGTCAGTTTAGGGAATATTTCCCAAGCATTAATTCGTCCTTTATCTACGAGGAATTTCAGGAGACGGCCGATAAAAGTGTAATTACTTTAAAAGGTGTATTCTGATTTTGAGTCATAAAATATTAATTTCAATAATGAAAATGTACGAATAGATTTACGTTGATGTGCCAGAAGTTTTCCTTTGAGATCTTTGAAGTCTGAGAACAAGGTGTTATGATTTACTCTCTCTCTCTCTCTCTCTCTCTCTCTCTCTCTCTCTCTCTCTCTCTCTCTCTCTCTCTCTCTCTCTCTCTCTCAAGAGGTGTTACAATCTACTATCTCTCTCTCTCTCTCAAGAGGTGTTACAATCTACTCTCTCTCTCTCTCTCTCTCTCTCTCTCTCTCTCTCTCTCTCTCTCTCTCTCTCTCTCTCTCTCTCTCTCTCTCTCTCTCTCTCTCTCTCTCTCTCTCTCTCTCTCTCTCATTTATAATCAATTCAATTGGAGATTAAAACGAGGCACTAAATGAAAAGTATCGGATTAGTCCACCCCTCTGTCAGAAATAAAATGAGATAAAGAAATAAAATTGAAAAAATACAAATAAGAAGAAATAAGCGAAATAAATATATTCTGAACAGTAGTGATTAAAGGAAAATGAAATATTCGAAGTGAAGAGTGTGTGTGTGAAAGGAGATTATTTAGAGATATATAAAAGTGCGACAAATAACCTGAAAGAAAAAAATCAGATGAAATAAAAATACAAATAAGAGGAAATTAGCAAAATAAATATACTCTGAATGGTAGTGATTAAAGGAAAGTGAAATATGGGAAGTGAAGAGTGTGTGTGTGTGAAAGGAGATTATTTAGAAAATATACAAAAATGCAACGAAGTATATAAGAAACTGAAGTAGCATCTTCTATTCGCAATAAAAATGAACTGGGATCCTGTTCATTAGAGAGTAAATCTCAATAGAAATATCGAAACCAAAAATAAACTTTAAGAAAAATTTGGCAGGAGATTGAAAAGAAGATCGTTCGTGGAAATCCTGAATTGGAATTAAAAAAAATGTACAACACGATGATATATAACATACAGCATGTAATCTTTTCGAGAAAGTCCTTTCAAACAGTTCGCAGGAAAAGAACATCGGTGATCGGGTTTATCTACTTAAACTTTTTTCTGCTCTTTGTTGATATGACGAGATTAGAATCGTTTTGAAGTGTTTTGATAAAGTGCTGTGTTTGGGGGTCCGGGACTAGGTGAGGTGGGGGGGAAGGGAAGGGGGAGACTGAGGAGTTACCATCAACCATCCAATCAACCATCCCATTCAGTTCTGGTTGAAATATGGTTGATATTTGTGATAACATGTATCACAGTAAAAAGCAAGACGTAGGTAGTTTCGTCTCGGAATGGATTTAGTTTTTTTATTTTTTTTAGTCGCTTTTCAGGTCATTTTTCTTTACGACATTCCTCATGAAAACAAAATTAGAGACGAAGAGATTATGAGAGAGAGAGAGAGAGAGAGAGAGAGAGAGAGAGAGAGAGAGAGAGAGAGAGAGAGAGAGAGAGATTTATATTTTATTTCGATAAGGAAATATGCGACAAACAAAAATAAAGACGAATAGATTACCAGAGAGAAAGAGAGTATTTCGAAGAGGAAATATTATGCGGAAAACAAAAAGAAAGACGAAGAGGATATCTGAGAGAAGAGAGAGAGAGAGAGAGAGAGAGAGAGAGAGAGAGGGATATTATCCCGATGAGGAATGGTAGTAGGCATTTCAATTGAAGGCGAGCCTCGTATCCAAACAAACAAATGATTTCCCAGAGAAAGGTGACCTGAGATCACCATACCGTTTAAGGACGGTGCGCTTAAATCCGACCTCTCTCTCGCCACGAAGTTTGGTCAAAGAATTTTCTCCGGATTTTTTTAAGCGAGATTTCTATAGAAGGGTTTGTGAAGGGCTCCTATTTACGCTAATAAGAGTTAGGTGCTAGTCGGTTCTATAGAAATGGAAGGGGAATGAGAATTAGTTTTTTTTTTAGATATATTATGGCTTATATATATATATATATATATATATATATATATATATATATATATATATATATATATATATATATATATATATATATATATATATATATATATATATATATGTACATTACTTTAGGGTCTTCGTAGTGTCCCTTCGACCCTTAGCTGCAACCTCTTTCATTCCTTTCACTGTACCTCCGTTCGTATTCTCTTTCTTCCATCTGACTTTCCACCCTCTCTAACAATTGTTTCGTAGTGCAACTGCGAGGTTTTCCTCCTGTTGCACCTTTCAAACCTTTTACTGTCAATTTCCCTTTCAGCGCTGAATGACCTCATGGGTCCTAACGCTTGTCCTGTGGCCTAAATTCTATATTTATTCTATATGTGTGTGTATATATATATATATATATATATATATATATATATATATATATATATATATATATATATATATATATTTCTTACATTTGTGTACTTTATAATTATAAAATCATCAGTAAACACGAGGAGATTATTTATTTGAATTGCTTGATTATGTATATATGTACATATGTGTGTGTGTGTGTACATATTGCAAATGCAGAACGAAAATTCTACACAAACCTTTTGAAAGAGGGCAGAAAAGCCCACTCCCCAGTCTCACGCATAGAAAGGTATGTAAATGGCCTTGACAGTTATAGATCATAAAAAGGTGTTTACGTAAACTACAAAAGGTGCCTTATTTACACCATTGTAAATGAAAGGCAAAAATCTGGAAAACATTTTTTTTCCGCTGCCCACCAACCCGTGAAAAGACCTCCGAAGTTCGCTGGTGCAAGTCTCTCTCTCTCTCTCTCTCTGAGGAAAAACATACTAACTTATTTTTTGAGAGTTGTTAAGAATTTCAGTTGAAAAGGGTTTTAACGGGCGCATATGAACTTCAGTTTTT
This sequence comes from Macrobrachium rosenbergii, assembly GCF_040412425.1. Classification (NCBI taxonomy): domain Eukaryota; kingdom Metazoa; phylum Arthropoda; class Malacostraca; order Decapoda; family Palaemonidae; genus Macrobrachium; species Macrobrachium rosenbergii. The sequence goes on from NC_089782.1 coordinate 36,208,835, forward strand.
CTTGAGGTTTTTCGAGTTATTTTAGTTGAAGACACATTTTACAAATAAATCCTAATTTACTTAGTGAATAGTAAGTTTTTTCTTAATTTTACAATAGAATTTGTGGGACAAATATCGCTAAGCGATACATCTGATAGCCGAACCTTTTCACCACCTTCGTAAAGGCACTAATTTATTTATGGATATAAATCCTTTTCATGGACTTCAAATAAAATTTTAATTACCGACGGATTGCAAATTCCTGACATGTATGCTAATATTGCACCAGCCCCGGTTTTTTTGCCATACCCCTAGGTTAGGTATGGTTGGGTTAGTTCAGTTTAGATCAATAAGTCATCAACAATTTGGGTGTGGGAAACATAATGAGATTATGTTCAAGAAAATTCTATGGTCAGTTTTTAAGATATGGCGTCCCGCTTTTTTCAGGGAAAGGTCCCGATCCTCGGTTACATCTCGGGGAAAATGCCAACGCGTTACCCTTAATAATCGTTAATTACTCCGTCTTAATTAGCTTTCTCTTTGGTATTTGTACCTTAATTACTGTAGCATTAAATCGTCTACATGCCGCGGCGTAACTAAGTTCGGTAACATGTGGAAACTGCTGAGTAATTGAGCAAGAGAACCAGATGTTATTTGGAAGACGATTCATCTCAGACGCTCGATTTCATCGCTCCTCTCTTTGCAGGCTGCCTTATTCAGAAGGCCGGCGCGTGCATTTGATGTAATGTTATCATGTTCTGATTGAGTAATTACCTAACCTTATTCCGTTAATTCAGGCGCGGGCTTCTTGATCTAACATATATTCACTCTTTTGATCGAAGACAGCAACAGAGCTTGGAATGGAATGGAATATAGAGTTTAGGTCAGACGCCAAGCACTGGGACCTATGAGGTCATTCAGTGCTGGAGAGGATATTGAGAGTAGGCAGGTTTGAAAGGTGTAACAGGAGGAAAACCTCAACGCAGTTGCACTATGAAATAATTGTTAGGAGAGGGTGGATAGCAAGGTGGAAGAAAGATAAAATGAAAGGAGGTACAGTAAAAGGAATGAAAGGGGCCGAAGGGACGCCCTGCAAAGAATCTGTAGTAATGACGGCACTATCCCCCTACAGGGAACAGAGCTTGAAGACAACAGGACGGACGATTTTAATTCGTCTGTTTCAGTCAGTCTTGCACCTTACTGCTGTTCGTGAATTCCAACAAGTTGATAAAGATTCCGACTCCTAGAACACTTAGTTGCATAGCGAACTCGTATCAGGTTTCTGCATCGTGCATTATCTCTTTGTACAGTGAACTATGGTAAGAATTCCAGTTTGTATAGAACTGATGTATAGCAAACGCTGGCTAGGAATCAGCATCCTACAGTATTTGTTTGTATAGTTACTTCCGATAAGGATTCAGACTCAGTGTATACTGTATATCGACCTCTGACATACAAGGAATTGTTCGTTTAGCAATTCTAATGATTCCACCTCTTACAGTACCTGTTCATACAGTGAACTCTGACGAGGATTTCACTTCTTAGAGTGCCTGTTTGTATAGTGAACTGCGATAAAAATTATGCCTCAGAGCACATTCTTATACAGTGAACTTGTATAGTGAATTCCGACAATTCAGCAATGATTCTGTCTCGTAGAGTGCTTGTTTGTGTAATGAATTGCGAAAAGGATTCCACCTTGTATAGAACCTGTCTGTATAGCAAACTCAGACAAAGATCCACATCTGACAGTATCAGTGAACTCTGACAAGTCGTCAAGGATGCCTTCTCTTTGAATACGTGTTTGTGTAGTGACCTCTGATCAGAAACTGTCCCGTAGTGGGGGTAGTGCCGTCAGTGCACCTCACGCGGTGCACTGTAGGCATCATTTAAGTTGTTTGCAGCGTCCCTTCGGCTTCTAGCTGCAACCCCTTTCATTCCTTTTACTGTACCTCCGTTCATATTCTCTTTCCAACATCTGTCAGTTGTCTCATAGTAACGTGACATTTTCCTCCTGTTACACCTTTCAAACCTTTGTGCTCGCAGTTTCCCTTTCAACGCTGAATGACCTCATAGGTCCCAGCGCTTGGCCTTTGGCCTAAAATCTATATTCCTTCCTTCTCTCCTTTCTGATCAGGAACTGCTGAAGGTCCTTTTTCCTACAGACATATAAATGTAAGAAAGTAATGTATACATATTTTGCATACAGTAATGTGTACATAATTTGCATACAGTAATGTGTACATAATTTGCATACAGTAATGTATACATATTTTACATACAGTAATGTATACATAATTTGCTTACAGTAATGTATATATATTTTGCATACAGTAATGTATACGTATTTTACATACAGTAATGTATATGTAATTTACATATAGTAATGTATACATATTTTACATACAGTAATGTATGCATATTTTGCATACAGTAATGTATACATATTTTACATACAGTAATGTATACATATTTTGCGTACAGTAATGTATACATTTTTACATACAATAATGTATACATAATTTGCGTACAGTCATGTATACATATTTTTCATACAGTTATGTATACATAATTTGCATACAGTCATGTATACATATTTTGCATACAGTTATGTATACATAATTTGCATACAGTCATGTATACCTATTTTGCATACAGTTATGTATACATATTTTGCATACAGTATTGTATACATATTTTGCATACAGTAATGTATACATATTTTACATACAGACTGAAGGTCGAAAGAGAAAAATAATTCGTCGTATAAATATCCGTTCCAAGAAAGTCGCAAGGCGAACTTCGAAATAGCCCTTGACATCAAGGCGACTAGAAGCATTCCCGGGCGACTTGCAAATGGATTAGATTCCCCTTTTGTGTCGATGGGAAAATAAATGGTTTCAGTCGCACACGGGGTCTTTGGAAAACGCCGGAACGGAGAGAGAGAGAGAGAGAGAGAGAGAGAGAGAGAGAGAGAGAGAGAGGATCATAAAAATTCGTCTTTATTTTTAACGGTCTTCCACGGGAATGTCTAAAGTCACATCGGCACCACAACCCCCTCCCTCTTTTGCGTTAGCTGGAAGAGGAACGAGGCCCTCTCTCTCTCTCTCTCTCTCTCTCTCTCTCTCTCTCTCTCTCTCTCTCTCTCTACATCTTTGTTTTTTACTTCGTCTTCTTTCAGTTTTTTATGTAGTTAATGAGGAAAATTATCCCATTTCTCTCTCTCTCTCTCTCTCTCTCTCTCTCTCTCTCTCTCTTCTCTCTTCTTCTTCTTTGTTTTTATGTATTTAATGAGGAAGATTATCGCATTTTCTCTCTCTCTCTCTCTCTCTCTCTCTCTCTCTCTCTCTCTCTCTCTCTCTCTCTCTCTCTCTCTCTCTCCATCTTATTTTTGCTCTTCCTCCTTTAGTTTTAGGGATTCTGTTGTCAAGTTTACGCTGTGTCTTTTATTTTATATTTTCAAGCTTTGAAGCCTTATGTGTCTTTCATGACAGCTTTCAACAGCGTATGGTGTGAATTTTAATTGGAAATAAATAAAACAGGCATCTTTGACGTGAATTAAAAACAAGTAAAAAACGCGCCGAAGTTTTTTCGTTGCAATCGAGTTTTCTGTAGAGCGCATAATCAAGGCCACCGAAAACAGACCTGTCTTTCGGTGGTCTCGGTAAAATGCTGTATGAGCCGCAGCCCATGAAACTTTAACCACGGCCCGGTGGTTGCCAGACGCACGATTATGGCTAACTTTAATCTTAAATAAAATAAAAACTACTGAGGCTGGAGGGCTGCAATTTGGTATGTATGATGATTGGAGGGCGGACGATCAACATACCAATTTGCAGCCCTCTAGCCTCAGTAGTTTTTAAGATCTGAGGGCGGACAGAAAAAGTGCGGACGGACAGGCAAAGCCGGCACAATAGTTTTCTTTTACAGAAAACTGAGGAGGTACGGCTGAGCCTCATAGACGCGTTAATGGCGTTAGGTTTCAAGGAGAGCGGACCCTCTTCACGTGATGCACTGTAGGCATTAAATGTTCTTTGCAGTGTCCCTTCGGCCCCTAGCTGCAACCTCTTTCATTCCTTTTACCGTTCCTCCGTTCATATTCTCTTTCTTCCATCTTACTTTCCACCCTCTCCTAACAATTTATTCGTAGTGCGACTGCGATGTTTTCCTCCTGTTACACCTTTCAAACCTTCTTATTATCAGTTTCCGTTTCAGCGCTGCTCGTAGGCCCCATAGCTTGGCCCTTGGCCTAAATTCTATATTCTATCTATCTTCTATCTTGGCTGTATATGTCTTACAGGAGTTATCATCCATTTTTTCTTTGAACTGACTCGAAATAAACACCTGGGCTGCGTCCTTGGCTGCTTGTGGCTGACGCTGAACGCCGAACCAGGAACCTAATTTAGCGGAGGAGTCACACGTAATTACAAGTCTGCATTCCGGCGTGATGTGTATGAATGGAGTCATTACAGGACTTTGCGAGTTAATTATCTCATTAAGGAATGAATGAATGTATAATTAAAGAGCGTCCGGCTGGCGTTGCAGCGTCTTGGGTCACTGACAGGTAGTTAGTGAGGAGTGCATTGACGTGGCGTGATGCAGTCTAAGGTTGGGTGAAGTCATTTTTAATTCTATATTTTCGAATATTTTTCTTTTCTTTTTTGGGTTTGTCGTAGCCAAGAAAAAGATTCAGTAGAATATACATTCCTATTTTATTTACCTCCCGTAATGGAAGGAGTGCCGTCAGTGCACCTCATGCGGTGCACTGTAGGCATTACTTCGGCCCCTAGCTGTAACCCCTTTCGTTCCTTTTACTCTACCTCCTCTCATATTCTCTTTCTTCCATCTTGCTTTCCACCCTCTCCTAACAATTGATTCATAGTGCAGCTGCGAGGTTTTCCTCCTGTTACACCTTTCAAACCACCTTTACCCTCAATTTCCGTTTCAGTGCTGAATGAGCTCATAGGTCTAGCGATTGGCCTTTGGCCTAAATTTTATATACCATCCCATATCAGTTCCATCACCTTTTAATGGTCTTAGCAAAATACCGGAAACAACAGTTAAATAGTAAGGACAACTGAGTCTTGATTGATTGACGTAACCTGGCGTTGCAGTGACTGTGGTCATCGATGGCTTTAAGGAAACAGAAAGGTTATTGTGAAGAGAGAGATAAAGGAGAACGGCTGAATAGAAGAAATTGAATGGAAAACAAGTGATTGACGAATAATTTACGAAGTATGGCTGCAACGAGAACAGTTTAGTTATCCTGAGGAATGTAGAATGTAATAAAAAAATGAGAGATTATCGAATTTACAACATTGGATTTAAAGAAGATTAACGGATTAATGAGAGCATGATTTGTCGAATCTACGAGAACGTTATTCACTGAAGATTAACGAATTAATTAGAATATTTAACAGGTGTGACGATTACGAGAAAATGTCGAATCTACGACATCGGTATTTAAAGAGGGTTAACGGATTGATTAGAAGGTTGAGAAGATTAATGACGAAAACGAGAAAATGTCGAAACTACGACATCGGGAGTTAATGAAGATTAACGAATCAATTAGAAGATTGAGAAGATTAATGGCAAAAATGACGGATTATCGAATCTACGACATCGGGATTTGAAGAAGATTACCGAATTAATTAGAAGGTTCAGAAGAATAATGACAAAATTACAAATGAAAGAATCAAGGACATCGGGATTTAAAGAAGATTAATTAGGAGCTTGAGAAGATTAATGAATTAATGACAAATTCGAATCTATGACGCCGAGATTAAAGATTAACGAATTAATTAAAGATTGAGAAGAAATTATCGAATCTACGACACTGGGATTTATTGAAGGTTAACGAATTAATTATAAGATTTAGAAGATTAATGACTCAAATGACAAATGATCGAATGAACGACATCGGGATTTAAAGAGGATTAACGAATTAATTAGAAGACAAATTATCGAATCTACGACATCGGGATTTAATGAAGATTAACGATTTAAATAGAAAATTAAGACTTAAGAAAACGACAAATTGTTGAGGTTAAAGCATCGGGATTTAGTGAAGATTAACGAAACAATCCGGAGATTAAGAAGTAAAAAAATGGAATTTAAAGAAGATTAACGAATTAATTAGAGGCTGAAGAATTAAGAAAGTATCAAGTAATCGAATCCACTACATCGGGATTTATAAAGATTCACGGAATAATTAGAAGATTAATGAACAAGACATTACGAAAATACCTAATAATCAAATCTAGAGAACATAACGCGCTGTAGATTAACGAAATAATGAGTAGACCAAGAAGTCAGGAAATGACGAATATGCCAAATTATCGAATCTACGAGACCAAGATTTAAAAAAAAAATTTTCGGCGGTGAATCTTTCCTTTCGGTTCCGTTTCATTGGGATTTTCCTCCAGTCACGATCTTTGATCAATTATCGCCTCGTTAGGTGTAATTGCCGGAATGACTATTCAGTTCATTAGCGTGACTCGCGCGATTAAGTGGCGAGGACCAGGAGTTTCCTTGATTATGTTCTGGATCTCGATCTCAATTTATGTCAGACCAATTTTTAGGTCTTTTTGAGATTCAAAGAGAGAGAGAGAGAGAGAGAGAGAGAGAGAGAGAGAGAGAGAGAGAGAGAGAGAGAGAGGATCAGTTTATATCATAACAGACCAATCGTTTTAGAAATGAAATATCTCCATGTTTTAGAAAATGAAATATCTCCAAACTTTTTCTGTTATATAAAGAAAAATGTATTCAAAGAGAGAGAGAGAGAGAGAGAGAGAGAGAGAGAGAGATTTGTCTGTAGTAGAAAAAGAGAGAGAGAGAGAGAGAGAGAGAGAGAGAGAGAGAGGATTAGGGATTGCAGTATTCTGTATTCTGGACAGCATGACTCTTCGTCATACCAAACCGATATTTGAATTACTAGAACGGCTAAATTTAAAGAGATGAAAAGACAGTCATCTCTCACTGGCAAGCAACTTCCGTTATTGCAACTTGTACAAATCCATCTGAGTGCAATAATCATTAGTCATTGAAAAGAACGATTAATCCGCAGTTTAGATTCCTGCAGAAGAAATACGATACACGTTTTAAAAGCAGTTTTTCGCTGAGTTTCGAATTGCAAGGATTTGCTCTAATGCATTTCTCGAGAAGGCGAGAAAATTCCGTCGTATTTTACCGGCCTCGTAATCGAGAGGAAAAGAGGTGGCCTCACAGATACACATACACGGACACACACAAATACACACACACTCATAAAATGAGGTTCGTAATCGAGGTGAAAAGGGGTAGCCTTACACAAACACACACACACACACACGCATGCACGCACGCACGCACACACACAAATACACATGCACAAAGTGAGGTTCGTAATCGAGGGAAAAAGAGGTAGCCACACAAACACACACATACACACATACACAAATATACATACACATAGTGACGTTCGTATTCAAGGGGAAAAGAGATACCCTTACACACACATACACACACACAAACACACACACATACACAAATATGCATACATAGTGAGGGTCGTGTTCAAGGGGAAAAGAGTATACCCTTACACATGCACACACACAAACAAATACAAATACAAATACACGCTGTGCGGTCTGTTATCGTTATTCCTCGGTTTGTTTCTGTGTTTGTTTGTTTGTTTTTTTTATCTTATTGTTTACGTTCACTTCCGTAGTTGTTTGTTTTCCAAACCGTTTTTAACCGTCGGGGAATTTTTGGATTTATTTTCTTCTCCAGCTCAGGAAATTCAATACGGATTTTGATCATTTCTGATATAAATTTGCCATTGTTGAAATTAAGGTTTAATGAAAATTTAACATAGTTGAAATTAGGGTTTAATGGAAATTACCGTAATTGAAGTTATAGTTTAATAAAAATTTAACATAGTTGAAATTAAGGTGGTTTAATGAAAATTTAACAAAGTTGAAATTAAGGTTTAATAAAAATCTACCAATGTTGAAATTAAGGTTTAATGAAAAATTACCATAGTTGAAATTAAGGTTTAATAAAAATCTACCATTGTTGAAATTAAGGTTTAATGAAAAATTACCATAGTTGAAATTAAGGTGTAATGAAAATCTACAATAGTTGAAATTTAGGTTTAATGAGCCCTTTTGCACCTTCTACTAAATGCATGTGGTCATTTTTATTAAATTTCGTTTGCATTCAGTTGTAAAAGCTTTGACAATATAGATATATTTTGTTGCCTTGAAACTACACAGTCCTTACTGAATTGCACTGAATGCACATACTTATATGAGCTCAGTAGCATCTTTTGTTCCACCTAATCTTATTCCCAGACTGGATCAGCTAAATATACTGTAAAGTGATTTTAGCGCATTTCGAAATGAAGTGACGAACAAACCTTAATGGTTTTGTAGAAAAAAATCGTGTTTTTCGTAATTTATATTATTATTATTATTATTATTATTATTATTATTATTATTATTATTATTATTATTATTATTATTATTATTTCATGGTAAATGAAACCTATTCACATCCACACCAAAGAGGCCACTTACTTGAAACTGAAGCTTCCAAAAAATGTTGGTTTCAACCTCCCACCGCAGCAGACCCCACACTGCGGCAGTAACTGATCATGATACCGAGTCAGTGATTTTTTATCATCGTCCTGGGGAGGCGCGAACTCGCGACATCTGAGCGGCGTGTCACGACACTATCTATAAAAGAAAAAATAAGGAAAGGAGAGGGTCGGACGTGTGCATGCAAGTCCTGTCTACTATTTATACATAGATTATGTAGAAAATAGTATAGATAGTATAGATTCTGTAGTATAGAAGGTCAGGGTCGAACCTCGGACCTTGCAATTGCAGTCACAACATAACAAAGAGTCTTTATTCTTAATGTCGTTTTCCTTGTATATTTTTTCAGAATTTCTTTAAAATGCTGTCGTTGTTTTTGCATCACGCTGCAATGAAATCCACATATTGCAGTCTGCATTACTGTATCCTGTTTCACGGAATTATTTAAGATTCATATTTTTTAGTTATCCATCATCTCTCCATATTTCTTATTTATTGACAGGGTTGCTTTTTCGTCATAGATCAAGCGATACAAAGAGCATTGCAGTGTTTATAAATATATGAAATATACAGATTAATGAAATTCTAAGCATGTGAGTTTTTATATTGCATAATTATTCACCAAAGTACCAGCTGACGACCTGATAAAATTTCCATATGAAACTGTAAAGGATCGACAGCTGGATATCCCATTGTTTAAGAATACCTGAGTAGAAATGATTAAAATACGTGCAAGGGAATGTAAATTACAATAAAATATCTGCAAGGGAATGTAAATTACAATAAAATATCTGCAAGAGAATGCAAATTAGATTTGATCGGGAGATGTTTACTCTTAAAAATGTTGGTGTTGCTACGCGTAATCTTCTACCTCCAGTTATAAGGAGTATGTGTAAGGAGTTGTTTTAAAGCACAACAATAAACAAAATCATTCCACGTGATCTGGTTTACGTATGATAACGGCATATGTATTTAGTCATGGAACGAATGTATAAATGCTTTCCTTAAATTGAACGAATTAGCCCCGCTGATAAAGTTCGTTGTGGTAATGGAAATATCGGTAGATTAGGCGATCCCCCAAAAAATGAAAAAAATAAATAAATGAAAAAAAAAAGGTTAGTGCATTGTAGGCATTGCTAAAGGTTCTTTGCAGCGTCTCTTCGGCCCATAACTGCAACTCCTTTCATTCCTTTTACTGTACCTCCATTCATATTATCTTTCTTCCATCTTGCTATCCACCCTCTCCTAATAATTGTTTCAAAGTGCATTTGCAAGGTTTTCCTCCTGTTACACCTTTCAAACCTCCTTTACTCTCAATTTTCCTTTCAGCGCTGAATGACCTCATAGGTTCCAGTGGTTGGCCTTTGGCCTAAGATCTATATTCTATTCCATTCCAAAAAAATAAAGACTAGTCTAAAATAGCAATATCAACAGAAAATCTACCAATATTTCTCCATAAATGCATTCTAGTTCTTGTCTGGTAGAGAAAGTAAGAAACATAATAGAATTATTATTATTATTATTATTATTATTATTATTATTATTATTATTATTATTATTATTATTATTATTATTATTCAGAAGATGAAACTTATTCACATGGGACAAGCCCACAGGGGCCATTGACTTGAAATTCAAGCTTCCAAAGAATATGGTGTTCATTAGAAAGAAATAGCAGGAGGCAAAGAAAATACTGAAAGAAGTGATCACGTATCAAGAAAGAAAAATTAAACGATCAAATTAATAAATAAAAAGATAAACATGTAAGTAAATTGCTAAAATACAAGGTCAGAAGGACTGAGTGAAGAGCATGTTTGGATCAGGTAATTATTAATATCCGTGAGTGCAGCGTGGAAGGAAAAGGGGTTGAAATCAGTTTTGACATTTATGAACTCATAGGTAGCTGGCGAACACGGGGCTCAACGTGACTTCCCACACCAATTCTGCCCTAAAATGGAAGACTGCAGTATCTGCAAAAATATAAAACTGAGAAAAATGGTAGATACTGCAGTTTTCCCTTGTCTTACTACTGATTTTGCAGATACTGCAAATGGGACCCCCTAAATACTCTTGGAGAAATCATAAAAAAAAATAATTTTTAAATTGATTTTTGTCTTAAATCTTGAATGTTTTAACGGTATTTTTATATGCAAAAAGTATATGATCTTTAATTTTATTTTATTGCAGTTCTGGAGGACCTCGTATGTTGGTGTCTCTGATGTCATTTTCTAAAACTAGGGTATAGTCAGTTGTATAATAATGGCTACCTGTGATTTGTGTATTAGTGTTTCACGAGCCCAATAGGTGGCATATCTCAATTTCGAAAATTGTGCAGATACTGCAGTTTTCCATTTTGGGGCAGTACTGTCCTCCCCGAAATCCTTCCACAATTTTGGAAGAGACGTCATCTTTAGTTCTTATCTCCCCATCTCATTCCGTTCCTGGTGATGTGCCGAGATTCCCACCATCGCCTGGATTTTAATCATTCCCTTTTGATAAGACTCAGCAGCGTCGAGCCCGGGGAGGAATTTTCAGCAAATTTTATCTCGAGGGAGGAAAAAAAATGCAAAAGACGATGCGAGATTAAGACTTTTTTTTTTTTTTTATCATAATTCATCCGGAGAAATTCATGGTTTTCAGTCTTACAGATTCGACGTTATCTCGTGTTCATTTCGAGGGAGGGAGAAAATCTGGAATTTGCGAGAAAAGTTCGCATTCACAAATCTTACGGAAGACCGCTCTCTTGTGTGTTACTCTAAAACGTATTTATATCTTTCTGATATGTAGGAAATTCGAGGCAGAAGTTTTGTTTCTATAAACGTCATAGAAGACTACGTATTTCTTCGGTGTTTTATATATATATATATATATATATATATATATATATATATATATATATATATATATATATATATATATATATATATATATATATATATATATATAAATATATATTATATATATATATATATATATATCCCCAACAGAAGAAAGCTCAGGTACTTCATTAGCCTACGGCGTATTGCAGTTCTAGGTGTTCACCCGTCCAGGTACTGACCAACATCACTGCTGCTTCTTCCCAGCATAATAACGAGTTGATTTTATAAATTACGGCCAGAAGGGAAAATCAATAACACTCCGAATCAACCGGCATCAGTATCCTGTAAGAATTGGTGATATATCAAAAGCTTTCATTTTCTTGTATGGAGTGACATAAGGTTTGAAATTCCTTGCTACATCATTCTTAAAAGGAATTTCATTGAATATTTCTCCGTCAGGTCAAACGGTGTCACATCTTATAAAACTGAAGCCCTGGAATTTTCAAGCCTAACAATTTCATTATTAAAAAGGCTTGATCAAAACAAGCACAGAGATCAACGTTTAGTCTCACACATGTTTTTTATATGAGTTTCTGTGGTCAGGCTTTCCTCAGTGCTTCGAAACAGGTGCGTGGTTGTAGGTAATGCAGGATAATTAAGGATTATCTCTTTTTTTCTAACTAGCCTTCGAGAGTTAACCTTTTGACGGTTCTCTCTCTCTCTCTCTCTTTTTTTTTTTTTTCTTTAGGGGGCAGGGGAGCTTCTTTGTAATTGAGACTCGTATGTAACTATGAGATTGTGTGTTTGAACACGGTACTGATTGGTACTGAATTTCTGCGTGTTATTTCCGTACGGCGTTCTCGCCTTTAGTGATTTCTTGGTAATGTGTATATATACAGTATATGTACACACACACACACATATATATATAGATATATATACATACATATATATATATATATATATATATATATATATATATATATATATATATATATATATATATATATATATATATATATATATATATATATATATATATATATATATATAGCATGATATGTATATATATATATACATATACTTGAACATGAAAAACCACGAATACGCTAC
>NC_089782.1:36223821-36246321 GCF_040412425.1 Macrobrachium rosenbergii
AATATTTTAAATATTGTAAGTACTGCATATTAGAGTCATTCAGAGAGAGAGAGAGAGAGAGAGAGAGAGAGGAGAGAGAGAGAGAGAGAGAGAGTTAAACGAATATTTGCGGATATTCTGTTAGAGTGTAAGTACTGCCTATAAATGTCACTCATAGAGAGAGAGAGAGAGAGAGAGAGAGAGAGAGAGAGAGAGAGAGAGAGAGAGAGAGAGAGAGAGAGCTAAACGATTATATGCTAATATTCTATGAAGTGTAATTACTGCTTACTGCCTATACTGTCACTCATAGGGAGAGAGAGAGAGAGAGAGAGAGAGAGAGAGAGAGAGAGAGAGAGAGAGAGAGAACACACAAGTGAATGGGAATTTGAGTAAGGGAAGGAGAGAGAGAGAGAGAGAGTTGCACCTCATAACGTAAAATGAATATCTGCGAATATTTCACTAAACTGTAAATACTGGCTGTAAATGTTACCCATCATAGCATCGCTGAAAATGAGTTAGGAATCTTGGATGGGGCTTTTAGGTGACGCCCCCTCACACTCTCTGCCGCCGCAGCTCTCGGCGCGAGAAATAACAGAGCAGCGAAGCGTACGCGAAGAAAAAAAATGAAAGGTCTTTTTCCGGAAACCTTAATGGATCGGATCCTTTGTATCACTCCGGAATGAGCTGCCTTGGTTGCATTAGGCTCCGGGAATCCGTAATGAGAGTTTTACGGATGTAATGGGTTTGAGAGAAGACAAAACTCGCTCCGTAGTAGCTTTGGTGGGTATTTTTGTTTACGGTAACGCAGAATGGTGGTGGTATCTCTCTCTCTCTCTCTCTCTCTCTCTCTCTCTCTCTCTCTCTCTCTCTCTCTCTCTCTTTCGTTCTTGAATTATTTATTATGAGACGTATTTTATGTAGGTATGTTGAATCACTCTCTCTCTCTCTCTCTCTCTCTCTCTCTCTCTCTCTCTCTCTCTCTCTCTCTCTCTCTCTCGTTCCTGAATGATTTATTTTGAGACACATTGTATGTGCATATGTTAAATTCTCTCTCTCTCTCTCTCTCTCTCTCTCTCTCTCTCTCTCTCTCTCTCTCTCTCTCTCTCTCTCTCTCTCGTTCCTGAATTATTTATTTTGAGGTCTATTATATGTGTGTGTATGTTGAATTACATTACAGAATTTAATTACACTGATTACACATCCCTCTGAAACAGGTCTAAAGGCTATTTACCTGACTGATTATCTAGCATAACATTTCCTCCATAACATACATCCCTGTTCGCTGCTACAGGGATAAAGATGTTTACGTGTTTTGCTGTCGTTCAAGGCTCTATATATATAAATATATATATATATATATATATATATATATATATATATATATATATATATATATATATATATATATATATATATATATATATATATATATATATATATATATACTCACATATATATATGCATATATGCATAAAATATTGAGTTCTTGTCTTCCGTAGTTCGTGGTCAAAATCCGTGTGGTCAAAAATAGCGTCACTGTAGTCCTGAGTTCTTGTCTTCCGTGGTTCGAACCCACGAGACGACGAACTTATTATCAACTAAAAAATTCCCCTTCGGGTAACATACACGAAAATATATTATTTCCGATGTAGAGCGGATTGGATATCAAAGGACGCGTGTAGCTTAATGCTTGTATATGAATCACGGTGATGTGATAAAAATTCATTCATATATACAATATATGTATATATATATATATATATATATATATATATATATATATATATATATATATATATATATATATATATATATATATATATATATATATATATATATATATATATAAGTAATCAACAGACAATTACGTGTGGAACAGAAATGAATTTCTGGGTTCGATCCTGTTATGAGTCAGAAATTTATTTATATATATACATTCACAAATGTGTATGTGAATGTATATTTAAGGAAGAAGAAGCAGAGAGAAACAAGAGAGAGAGAGAGAGAGAGAGAGAGAGAGAGAGAGAGAGAGAGAGAGAATATACCATTCCGACCGAAAGCTTCCCAGAAGCGGCGGCATCACCAGCGGGTTGTGCAAGAATAAATCGGAATATCTATTTACTTTAGATCTGGCAAAACCGATGCAATCAATCGGTCAGTTTTATTTCGGATATTGGCAGTGTGTATCCGCACGCGAATTCTGAATGGAACTATTCCATACCGGGACGTTATAGTGGAGAGATGAAAATGATAGAGCGCTCGCTCTGGTAAGTTTTGCTAATACGCAGTTAAAGAACATTTTCGACGAGAAGATTATATCTTTTTTAAATGACAGTATTATCCCTCGAAATATATATGTTCAGTCTTTCCTGATAGTCAAGGGAAGAAAAATATGATTATTACGAATAGTTTCACGCGACAAATTCGTCTATAATTAGAGGTGAATTTAAATATCCACTGTCGATACCATTGGAGTCTCTGTCTCGCTTGTGATTGGCTACTGAATTTGAATAGTGCTGAGTGGCGTAATCTTCCTCCAATCACGACTAGGTCTCATTGCTGTTGACTTTTACCGTCAGCTCTAAAAAACAGACAATATTTAAGAAACCGTACGGGTAAATGAAAGTTATAATAAGTAATGGAGGTTCTCCTCGGGAGATTGGGGGTAGTGCCGTCAATGCACCTCACGGGGTGTACTGTACGCATTACTAAAGGTTCTTTGCAGCGTCCCTTGGACCCCTAGCTGTAGCTGCAACCCCTTTCATTCCTTTTACTTTACCTCCATTCATATTATCTTTCACCCATCTCGCTATCCACCCTGTCCTAACAATTATTTCATAGTGCATCTGCTTTGAGGTTTTCCTCTTGTTACACCTTTCAAACCTACCTTCTCTCAAGTTCCTTTCCAGCGCTGAATGACCTCATAGTTCCCAGTGCTTGGCCTTTGTCCTAAACTCTGTATTCCATTCCAATCCTTTCTTTTGAGTTGCAGGCTGCCATTTTAGAAAGGAAAGCGCCTTTATCATTATCACGAGCGTCAGGATAAAATGCGAAGCGGAACCACCCCATCAAAGGGGCGTGTAATAATGACAGCGAAGGCACTGCACATGACAGCGAATATTGTCATAATCGAGGCACGGCCATTGTTAGAAAGAGAAGAAGCTCGCGCACCGCATGTCCAACACCTTAAGAAAAAAATGACACGGCATTTTTCTGTGCTTCCCAAACACGCCACGCGCTGCCGACCGTGTTATTTCGCTCGAAAATAATAACACCGTGTTTTTGCGTCGTTGCAATTCTGAACTGGGAATGTTCACGACACATTAACCTGTCGGCAACCGAGGTTCAGTTCCCTGGCCTCCTGGGTTACCGATATAGCCCGAAGGTTATTTCGCGCAAGATAACAGTTTTAACAATCTCGTTTGCGTTCGACGAAGCGTCGTAAACTAGTTCGCAATCTGCGTCCCCTCGACTTTTACCGGCCGTTTTAGCGGCGTTGGAAAAAAAAAAAGCTATCGTAGACAGCGGAATTCATATTGGAGGGGAAATTATGTCGAAGGGAGACAGTTGCCTTCCATGAAATTCTTCCTTTCCCGAGTTATGTTTTGCCGAACATTGGAGTATATTCACATACACACGCACATATAAATAATACATCTATATATACACATATATAATGTATGTACAATGTATAATGTATGTATATAATATATATATACATATATAATTTATAATTTATGTACAATGTATAATATATTTATATAAAATGTATATATATACATTATATTATACACACATGTATATATATATATATATATATATATATATATATATATATATATATATATATATATATATATATATATATATATATATATATATATATACATACGGCAGTATTAAAGGCGAGCGCCGGCGGAATTCTCCTGATATGTAAATATGACGCAAAAAATATTTTTTCTTCCGTCGGTTATGGATTTAAAAAAAAAATCCATTTTTTATCCACGACCGGCGAAAAAAAAAAAAAAAAAAAATTTTGCGTCATATTCACATATCAGGAAAATTCCTCCCACGTATCGTTTGGAAAATACGCCAGTTTGTTTGTTTGTTTTCGCGTGTTTACTCTGCAGGTTCTTGTGTGTACTCCCAGGAAGTTTACCTCGCATTTTCGGCGTCTTTACCGCTGCGCATTCCCGGTTGCGCAGTGCGCAAACACGCCAACAAGAGTTAACGGTCCGGCTAATGCAAACGAATGCAATCGTTCCTAGGTCTATTTATGCAGTTGTATGAAACACGTGCTTGCGTGTGAGAGCGCACTGAACGTAGGTTGGCATTGGCAGTAAACTTCAGATGTATACGATACTTACACATATTTTTTGTGATATAAATGAAACGACCTGGAACATTGTAATGAAGAGAAATATAAGACAAACAGATTCAGTAATTACACAAAGATGGCTGGAACGCAGACGTCAATTGTATGTCAGGAATGTAAGGTTAAAAAAAAAAAAAAAAGTAAATAATCTTCGGAATCAGACGTCTCGCGTGCCAGATAAAATATTAATTAGCTGACATATTTCTGAATGAACTTGGGGGTAATTATGAGGGTTATTCTTTCCTAGAAATTTCTTTTACAGTACCTCATTTCATATTCTCTTTCTCCCATCTTACTTTCCTGAACCCTCTCCTAACAATTGTTTCATTGTGTTTCAACTGCGTTGAGGTTTTCCTCCTGTTACACCTTTCAAACCTTCTTTACTGTCAGTTTCCAATTTTAGCGCTGAATGACCTCATAGGTCCCAGCGCTTGGTCATGAGAGCCTAAATTCTATATTATATCTGTACATTATAGCCTAGAAATAGTGAATAAAAGTAGGCAAAGAATACCTCTAACAATGAAAAGATTAAAGGAATATAGAAGTAGACAATGAATGCCTGTAAGAGTGAAAAGATTAAGGCATTATAAAAGTAGACAAAGAATGCCTCTAAGAGTGAAAAGCTTAAGGCATTATAAAAGTAGACAAAGAATGCCTCCAAGAGTGAAAAGATTAAGGCATTATAAAAGCAGACAAAGAATGCCTCCAAGAGTGAAAAGATTAAGGGATTATAAAAGTAGACAAAGAATGCCTCTAAGAGTGAAAAGCTTAAGGCATTATAAAAGTAGACAAAGAATGCCTGTAAGAGTGAAAAGATTAAGGCATTATAAAAGTAGACAAAGAATGCCTCTAAGAGTGAAAAGCTTAAGGCATTATAAAAGTAGACAAAGAATGCTTCTAAGAGTGAAAAGATTAAGGCATTATAAAAGTAGACAAAGAATGCCTCCAAGAGTGAAAAGATTAAGGCATTATAAAAGTAGACAAAGAATGCCTCCAAGAGTGAAAAGATTAAGGCATTATAAAAGCAGACAAAGAATGCCTCCAAGAGTGAAAAGATTAAGGGATTATAAAAGTAGACAAAGAATGCCTCTAAGAGTGAAAAGCTTAAGGCATTATAAAAGTAGACAAAGAATGCCTCTAAGAGTGAAAAGATTAAGGCATTATAAAAGTAGACAAAGAATGCCTCTAAGAGTGAAAAAATTAAGGCATTATAAAAGTAGACAAAGAATGCCTCTAAGAGTGAAAAGATTAAGGCATTATAAAAGTAGATAAAGAATGCATCTTAGAGTGAAAAGATTAAGGCATTATAAAAGTAGACAAAGAATACCTCTAAGAGTGAAAAGATTAAGGCATTATAAAAGTAGACAAAGAATGCATCTTAGAGTGAAAAGATTAAGGCATTACAAAAGTAGACAAAGAATGCCTCCAAGAGTGAAAAGATTAAGGGATTATTTCCACGAGGGAATATTCATTATATCTCTTCACCCGGATCACCGCAAAATCTTTACGTTTGTAGTCAAAGAGAGTAATTACCTTCACGCTGCGGACTCAGAACAGTTTTCTCGGTCATAGAGAATTACTTTTTATGTTAATACGTTGTAATCAGTGTCATGTTGGTCCGTATTGCGTGTTGATAGCGAGGGTGGGGCTGGATACAGTATTTGGGTGAAAGGGAAAATGCATTTTAATTCTCTGAGGTTAGATCTTTGTGACCTCAATATTTCTATTCTTCAGTCGCACATAACAGCCACGAATTTTTTAAACATTTTTAAAGGCCCCCCCCACCCCCCTACACCCCGATAATAAAAGATAAGTAAATAAACTGTTATGAATAATTAATGTTTTGCAGGAGTAAACAGTTAATTAGGTTTACTTGGTGTGTTAAATCAGCAGTCAGTAAGATTTCATTAGCCTCAGTAAGCAATTACTTCTTCTAATTTTTTCTGTAAAAGAAAACTATTGTGCCGGCTTCGTCTGTCCGTCCTCACTTTATTCTGTCCGCATTTTTTTCTGTCCGCCCTCAGATCTTAAAAACTACTGAGGCTAGAGGACTGCAAATTGGTATGTTGATCATCCACCCTCCAATCATCAAACATACCAAATTGCAGCCCTCTAGCCTCAGTAGTTTTTATTTTATTTAAGGTTAAAGTTAGCCATAATCGTGCTTCTAGCAACGATGTAGGACAGGCTACCACCGGACCGTGGTTAAAATTTCATGGGTCGCTGCTTATACGGCATTATACCGAGACCACCGAAAGGTAGATCTGTTTTCGGTGGCCTTGATTATACGCTGTACAGAAAACTCGATTGCGCCGAAGAAACTCTGGAGCATTTCTCACTTGTTTTATATTGCTCATATTTCTTCACCGCTCTCTCTCTCTCTCTCTCTCTCTCTCTCTCTCTCTCTCTCTCTCTCTCTCTCTCTCTCTATATGTATATGTATATGTATATGTATATGTATATATGTATATATGTATATATATATATATATATATATATATATATGTATATATGTATATATATATGTATATATGTATATATGTATATATATATATATATATGTATATATATATATATATATATATATATATATATATATATATATATACATACAGTATGTATATATATATATATATATATATATATATATATATATATATATATATATATATATAATGATAAATAATATTGCCAAGACCAGGAAGAACATTCTTTATTACAAGCTTTCGAGGTATAAAACCTCATCATCAGGCTGAAAAAACCTACAAGGATGAGAATCAATAAAATTACAATAAAATGAATTGTCATAATAAATCTTCAGCAAAAATACTAACGAAATATAAAATGAACAAGTAAATACAAACTAAAAGGGTAAGACGTAAAATAACGAAAAATTAAAAACACAAACATAAAAATTATGAAAATAAAACTATAGTGAAAATGTAAACAAACTACCACTCACAAAGTAAAATATTTAACGACCTAATTGAGTACCTACTATGAAATTACACGATAGCTAGTTGAATACCAGACGAGTTGTTGTTCAATTCCGGCTTCATCTTTTTAATAGTCAGCGACTCTGAAATTAAAAGGTCCAGTCTGTTTGAACAAAAGACAGTACCCGAAAATCCAGGTCAGTGAAAGGATGGTCCTGTGCTAAACTGTGTTCTCTAATGGCAGAAAAGGGTGGTTTGGAAAGGGGAAACCTAGTTCTAATAGAAAGACCTCTGTGTTCCAAAATTCTGTGTCTGAGCCAGCGGGAACTAGATCCACGTATCGCAGACCACACTGCGAACAAGTGAACAAGTAAACGACACAGGAATTAAGGTCCACAGGCAGAGTAGGCTTCTCTCTCAAAAGTGATCTTATTGTAAAAGGATTACAGAAAACAAACCGGAAAGGAATAAAAGCACGTTAAAAGAAGAAGAAGAAGAATGCTTAAGTATTTCTTGTAACTTTTTTCGGACCATATAGCTACTATGACCAAGGTAGAGCCTACAATGTTTGTTGTGATTTTAATTTATTTCATCAAGATATGGTTTTCCTCCAGAATTACTTTTCTGAAAACTCATATCCCGTTTTTGTATTTTACAAAGTTCTGAAAAATTTTTTAAATGAAAAGTTTTGTCCCAGACCGGTGTACAGTACTGCTAGTAAAGATGTAAAGTACATTAAATTGCCTTACCTTGGTCATAGTAGCTATATGGTCCGAAAAAGTTACAAGAAATACTTAAGCATTGTTTCCCTCAAATCAGTTTCCGGTTTGTTTTCTGTAATCCTTTTACAATAAGATCACTTTTGAGAGAAAGCCTACTCTGCCTGTGGACCTTAATTCCTGTGTCGTTTACTTGTTCACTTGTTCGCAGTGTGGTCTGCGATACGTGGGATCTAGTTCCCGCTGGCTCAGACACAGAATTTTGGAACACAGAGGTCTTTCTATCAGAACTAGGTTTCCCCTTTCCAAACCACCCTTTTCTGCCATTAGAGAACACAGTTTAGCACAGGACCATCCTTTCACTGACCTGGATTTTCGGGTACTGTCTTTTTGTTCAAACAGACTGGACCTTTTAATTTCAGAGTCGCTGACTATTAAAAAGATGAGTAACAACAACTCGGTATTCAACTAGCTATCGTTAGGTCGTTAAAATATTTTACTTTGTGAGTGGTAGTTTGTTTACATTTCACTATAGTTTTATTTTCATATTTTTATGTTTGTGTTTTTAATTTTTCGTTATTTTACGTCTCACCCTTTTAGTTTGTATTTACTTGTTCATTTTATATTTCGTTAGTATTTTTGCTGAAGATTTATTATGACAATTCATTTTATTGTAATATTATTGATTCTCATCCTTGTCAGTTTTTTCAGCCTGATGATGAGGTTTTATACCTCGAAAGCTTGTAATGAAGAATGTTCTTCCTGGTCTTGGCAATATTATTTATCATTAAGCTAAGATTTCCAAGTAGCCGCCCAATTACCGAGACTATATATATATATATATATATATATATATATATATATATATATATATATATATATATATATGATATATATATATATATATATATATATTTTTAATGACCAATCATTAACAATGACAGAGAGCGATCATAACCATCCGATTACTAATCATCGGTTTTTAGAATCAAAGACAACGCGACCTCCCTAATCGTTAACATCTATAATTTTTCATTTGCAAATTCAACTCATCGCCATCCGATTACTAATTTCCATTTTCAGGAATTTCGTGTCATTATGCGTGATGAACAGTTACACCAAAGGGAGGTTTCCCCTGCCCGGACGTTTGTTTGTTGCGTTTCTTTAATTTTTTGTTTGTTGGGATAGTGATGTGTTTATTTGCTTGTGTATGTGTTGCGTTTTTGCCTGGTTTATTTGTTTGTTTGCTCTTTTCTCATGTTTGTTCCTCTTTGCTTTGTTTGTTTCCATTTGTGCCGGGTTTATTTGTTTGTTTGTTTGTTGGGATGTTGATATGCGTGATGTGTTGCGTTTTTTGCCTGGTTTATTTGTTTGTTTGTTCCTCTTTTGCCCGGTTTGTTTGAATGTTTGTTCCTCTTTTGCCCGGTTTGTTTTTTGTTTGTTGCGTTTTTGCCCTTTTTATTTGTTTGTTTGTTACTTTTTTCCCGTTTTGTGTTTGTTTGTTGCGTTTTTGCCCGGTTTGTTTGTTTATTTGTTGAGTTTGTATCCGAGTTATTTGTTTGTTTGCTGCGTCGTTGCCCGGTTTATTTGTTTGTGTTTGGTGTTAGCATTGTCACGCAAATCGTTGTGCATGGAATCTGTCGACAATTTAACCAAAGATGGACCTCGAGGTTGTTAATTAGATTTTTGGAGAGACCCGGATCTGGATAATGAACCTTGCTGAGTGTGGGGTAGGGGTTGTCGTTGGCTAGCTCAGCCTTGGCGGAGATTTGTGGCCTCCGAATGAATGTTCTCGTTCTTATAATATTTCTTTAACAGGACCTGTCTCATGGATGGAGGAATAGTCAAGATGGCTATCGCTACGCCGCCAACCTTATCCGAGATCAATCGGTCTCTCTCTCTCTCTCTCTCTCTCTCTCTCTCTCTCTCTCTCTCTCTCTCTCTCTCTCTCTCCTTATGCCGACCTCACTTACAAAAATACACGCATGAATCTGTCCCCCTAAACCTCTGGTACGGGATGTAATTGTAATAACCACAATGCCCCGCGGAACAATTTTGTAAGCAATACCCCCGTTCCACTCAGCCGTTCGTATATTGCAGCCGGGGATATTATCGTGATTGCTATATCAGCGCTTGATTGGAATTTCATTCGCTTTATTAGCGCGACCTTGAACTTTTTCCTCTTTTATAGGAAGCAGTTTTCATTTATTGCATTTATTCGCTGTAAAAATAACGCCGTTTGAAGTCGATGAAGCAACGGAAACGATAATTTAACTTTTCACGCGAGAATCTTAATTTTTTCCGATACAGAAATAATTGCTTCTAAAAAGCAGCGATGCAATGAAAGTAAATTAAACAATGACATCTGAGAGGAGTAAAACGTAAGATCTGAGGTTTCATTCATGTGCTTAATGTAACAAAGGTTAGTTACATTCGTAAACTGTTTATGATAAAATAACCGTGACTTTGATGAGAAGCGTAGCAGCACTGCGTGGCGATCAGTTATGACATATGTGAGAAATTATTTCTTCAAAAATAGGTCATTAGCATTATTCCAGAAAGAGTAAAGAAAATGCATATCTGCACTCATTAGCATTTAGTTAGGGAACAAATATTTGCATATATATTAACACCGTGAGTCAAAATGAAGTAAAATATATTTGATTCCCTTTAACGGCATATATGTTTGACAGAAATTTAAGTGAACTATTACTAACAGCAGCAGAAGAATTACTGCTGTTGTTTAGTAATAGCAGAAGTCCTCACACAAGATTTACTGCTATTACTAACAGCATCAGTAAATCTTCTGTGAAACTGGAGCGCATTTTAAAAGCATCGGAAATACCCCTCGACAAAAGCAATGGCGTTTTAGTAATACCAGTGAGCAAGCACAAAGAATTTTTATAAACTTTGAAATCACAACAATCATTTCACCAAGGTTCTTTGCAGCGTGCCTTCGGCACCTAGCTGCAACCCCTTTCGTTTCTTTTACTGCACCTCCTTTCATATGCTCTTTCTTCCATCTTATTTTCCACCCGCTCCTAACAATTGATTCATGGTGCAACTGTTAGGTTTTCCTCCTGTTACACCTGTCAAGCCTTTTACTGTCACTTTCCGTTTCAGCTCTGAATGACCTCATTGGTCCCAGTGCTTGGCCTTTGGCCTAAATTCTGTATTCAATTCAATCAGTCAAGGATAATTTCAACTGTAGACACTTTATGCTCAAAAGCATCAGTTATGTCAAATAAATCAATGAACTCAATAAGACATCAATTAACCGAAATGAAACTCAATAAAACCAAGAACTCGAGACGAACGATGAAGTGGTAACAAACTTGATAATGAGGAAAAGGGATGAAGAAGATGAGTAAGCGAGGAAGAGAGAAAGAGAGAGAGAGAGAGAGAGAGAAACAAAAGGTGGAATGAAAAATATATATACCACCTTTCTTCTTACCCCAAATGCCAAGCCCGAAGTGGCGAGGATCATGTTTATGTAAGAGCATAAATAAATTCAGCGAAGAGAGGAGGACTCGAAGAGATTGTCAGCCGATCTTGCTGTCAAGACATCGCGTCTGACACCGGAGCTGAAATAATGCGTTCGTTTATTTATAAACCTTTGCATAATTTCGAGTGCATGCGCGCAGAGGAACGCGGATGCGTCTGTTTGTAGGTCTCTGTAGAGTTGAGTGGGGGAGAGAGAGAGAGAGAGAGAGAGAGAAAAAATATCACAAAAAATACCACAGATGTAAATGACCTCCTTTCAATCGCTGGTCAGTGCTGAGAGGGAGAGAGAGAGAGAGAGAGAGAGATATCACAGAATACCACAGATGTAAATGACCTCCCTTCAGACGCTGGTCAGTGCTGAGAGAGAGAGAGAGAGAGAGAGAGAGAGAGAGAGATGTCACAAAATACCACAGATGGAAATGACCTCCTCTTCAAACGCTGGCTGGTCAGTGCTGAGAGAGAGAGAGAGAGAGAGAGAGAGAGAGAGAGAGTGTAAAAATGTCACAAAATACCACAGATGGAAATGACCTCTCCTTCAAACGCTGACTGGTCAATGCTGAGAGAGAGAGAGAGAGAGAGAGAGAGAGAGAGAGAGAGAGAGAGAATCCAGCCTCCTCATTAACACTAATGCCAGCATTTAGTCGCAAATCAGTCCTCATGAATTCTGTATATCGAATGAAGTTTCTCTTTAGCCAATATGAATCGTGTCATGCCAACTATTACCATCTTTTTGACGTAAAATCAGGGGATAACGGACGCCGTAATCCACCCAGTTATTCTGGGTTCGCTTCTATTCTCTTCTTACTTAGCAGTTATCCCATGCCTGTCTTTACTCTCTCTCCTTCATTTGCCTTTCCACTATTTGGCGCAAGGATATCCTCACCGCTTAGACTTGGCAGGGCAAAGACAGTTACCGCGAGTGAGGGGAACCTGAATTAGATGCTAAGTTCGTTAGTAGAGAGAGAGAGAGAGAGCGAGAGTAGTTAGGAAGACCCATTTGCTCTTGGTTAGCCATTTAGATTTTGAGCGGTTATAAATATGTTATATTATTCATCGCTTTCCTTTTCATAATAATTCAATCATTTTTAATATTTTTTTTATAAAATAAGTCTTCAAAAACTATACTTACATAGATCTAATACTTGTTGAGCCTTTAAGTATAAATATGGCTACCAATCTATCTATTTCTTCATTTAGTTTAATTTTCTTTTTAATTCTTTGGATTATGGCTTACAATTTTGAAGAGAGAGAGAGAGAGAGAGAGAGAGAGAGAGAGAGAGAGTCTGTCCTCAGAAAATATGAGGCCTATTAATACATTTTTGCCTGTGTAAAGCAGGTCGTCTTTGCTTGCATTGAAAAGAAAATGTATCACACCTTTCTATTTAGTTATGTCCTACGACACGCCAATAAATACGTGTCCATCTGCACATTCATTTGTTAAGTAATGAAAAATACTATAATTTTAGCTGTCATAATATCTTAATATCTATCCGTTCATAGTTTCCTCATTCACAGAGTAATGAAACAATTAAGATGTAAGAAACCTCTTCTTCAGTAAAAGCAAAACTAAGACAAATGAAACATTATATCTTCGTAGTTTAAAGAAGCATGTGAGTTATTTGCTGTTGATTTTTTTGTACTTAATGGACATTTATTTAGTATAGGTTTATACCCCACTTTTAAGTTAAGGCTTAGTCTTTTTTTTGGTTAACATTTAGTCATTTTATTTTCCTGTTGTTTCTGATTTTTACCATTTAGATTTTACGTTGGGCATTCGTACCCAGACAGTGCATGAATAAATTGAAAGTCCTTGGCTCTGAATTCTGCCCATTATTCTCCTGTATTATTCTGTTAATACTAACATCAAAGGCATCTCATTACTTTTCATAGCATTGAGTAAAAAAAAAAATCCCTCATTCTCTGTCATAAAGATCGAAATGGCTGAATTTTTTTTTTCATTGGCCTATTTGTCAATCTCATATCTCAGCTCGCGAAAGCGAGGCAGTCCTTCAAAGAAGCGCCTTTTGAAAAGACTCCTCCTCCTCCTCCCTCCTCCTCCTCCTCCTCCTCCTTGCAAGACTGCCACTCCTGCAGTGGTGGTCCCGACCACCGTGGTCTTTGGAGACCAACTGCAATATCTCCTTCTCAGTCGTGGTCTCTTCCATCGGCGGTGTAGGTGGTCTAGACCTCATCGCCCTATTCATGAATTCGCGAGGCCTTAATGATGTTATTGGCAATGTGTACCGCGAAAGAGGATTGGACGCGGACGGTGGGGCGATTGAGAGAGAGAGAGAGAGAGAGGGAGGGGACGGATTTTGGGGAAGGGGGAGGATTTAATGTGCAAACGAGGTAGTGGAGATGGGGAAGGATATCGGGAGGTGGGGGGGGAGTTGTTTGAGGTGCAAATGAGGGAGGGGGAGATTGAGGGGGTGCTTTGAGGAAGAGGGGTGTGGTAGGAATTTCAGTACAGACAGATGAGATTGGTGAGGTTGGGCGTAGGTTTCTGACATTTATGACTGCCTGAAGAGCTGGGGGTTCTTGGATGGGGTTTATTTTGGCGGTGTTGATGGTGTGGCTGGGGCACCGGGGTTGGAACACGTGGGGTTCAAGGAGTTGCAGGAGCAAAGGGGTTGAGGTGAGTTCGAGTTTTTTTCTTTTTGTGTCTGTCGATGCTCGAAGTTTGCCAGAAGTTAGTAGAAGTTTGTTGGAATTAGAACTGGATTATAAAATTTAGACCAAAGGCCAAGCGCTGGGACCTATAAGGTCATTCAACTCTGAAAGGGAAATTGAGAGTAAAAATATATGAAAGGTGTAAACAGGAGGAAAACCTCAAAGCAGTTGCACTATGAAAAAAAAATGTTAGGAGAGGGAGGAAAGCAAGATGGAAAAAAGAGAATATAAACAGAGTTACAGTAAAAGGAATGAAAGTGGATGCAGCTAGGGACATAAGGGACGCTGCAGAGAACCTTAAATAATGCCTACAGTGCACCGCCTTACAGGGGAGGTGTGTTGATGAGACTGAAATGCAGGGGTTTGGAGGTACCGGTGATGGCAACAAATTAATATTGGATATTGATGATTATAGATAGCTGGAATAGGAATATATTGGTGTGCGCGTGTGTGTGTGTGTGTATGTGTATGTGTATGTGCGTGTGTTCTAGATGGAGTAGGGAAATTGACAGTTTAGGAAGGGTCCTTGGCTGCTCCTGCAGTGGAATAGAATATGAATATGATACAGGAAACAGGCTGGGAGAGATTGATGGTCTGTAATAAGTAAAAATCCACAGTCATGTATACGAGCAAGTCGGCGTTTATCAAAATACAAAATACGATCGAAGGCTCCCATTTTGAATCATTTTCGTATTTTGATAAAGACAGACTTGCTTATATACGTAAATGTGGATTTTTAGTTTTCTGTAACAGAAAAATATTGTGCCGGCTTTGTCTGTCTGTCCGCACTTTTCTGTCCGCCCTCAGATCTTAAAAGCTATTGAGGCTAGAGGGCTGCAAATCGGTATGTTGATCATCCACCCTCCAGTCATCAAACATACCAAATTGCAGCCCCCTAGCCTCAGAAGTTTTTATTTTATTTAAGTTTAAAGTTAGCCATAATCGGCCACCACCGGTCCGTGATTGAAGTTTCATGGGCCTTGGCTGACACAGCATTATACTGAGACCCCCAAAAGATAGCTCTGTTTTCGGTGGCCTTGATTATACACTATACAGAAAAGTCGAATGCTCCGAAGATATCTTCGGCGCATTTTTTACTTGTTTACTTATTATTCCCGGTCCAAGAATCACCATAGATAATGCTCACTAAGTTAGGGATTTGATTTGGTGGAAAAGCTTCATGAGTTTATGTAATAAGAAACTAGAATTTGGAGGTCAGATAGCAGGGTTCATATAACTCAGACAACTACAAAGGGAACAGATATTAGCTCGGTGGTGTTGCAGGATTGCAGGATGTTGCTGGTGGTGATGCAGTTCCTTTTGTCACCTACCGTGCAACAATTGAGCCAGTAAGAGACTCTAACTTCGTTAATGCTCTGGTTACTGATTTCCTCATTACCTTTTGCGAAATGGCGGTAAAGTTGAGGCAATCGGTGAGATATGGTTTTAGAGGATGAGAGAGAGAGAGAGAGAGAGAGAGAGAGAGAGAGAGAGAGAGAGAGAGAGAGAGAGAGAGAGAGAGAGAGAGAGAGGTGGAATAATGATGTGATAGTGATCATAGTAATGACAGTAGTAAGTACAAAAGTTAATATATATGTCTTTATATATATATATATATATATATATATATATATATATATATATATATATATATATATATATATATTATATATATATATATGATTATTTATATATTTATAATATATATATATACATACATATACATACATACATACATACATACATACATACATACATACATACATACATACATACATACATACATGCAAACAAGTGGAGATGATAGAGCCATCTTTAAACGCTGACAACATTGAACATTATTACAATGTCAATCCTAAAAACACAGCATTAACCCAGGTCTAATGAGTAACATCCGGAACTGTTATTATTATTATTATTATTATTATTATTATTATTATCATTATTATTATTATTATTATTATTATTATTATTATTATTATTATTTCCTTCGTTCAGTTAATCACATTTAGCTCTTACCGATGATTTTTGACAGGCCTATTCTGTGTGGATAATTTAGTAGAAATCAAAAAAAAAACCTGTAGAGGGTCAGTGCCGTGAGTGCACCTCATGCTGTGCGCTGTAGGCATTACTTAAGGTTCTTTGCAGCGTGTCTTCTCCCCCTAGCAGCAACCCCTTCCGTTCCTTTTACTGTACCTCCTTTCATATTCTCTTTCTTCCCTCTTACTTTCCACCCTCTCCTAACAATTGATTCATAGTGCAACTGCTCTGAGGTTTTCCTCCTGTTACACCTTTCAAACCTTTTACTGTCAATTTCCGTTTCAGCGCTGAATGACCTCATAGGTCCCAGTGCTTGGGCGTTTGGCCTAAATTCCTCTATATTCAATCCTTTAAAGAATGTTGGTGCAGCCCGAATCAGTTCGCAATACCTTTAAATTTTTGTTAAAGGTAAAAGGAATGGCAATTATAACAGTGCATTAATTAATCACGATACAGTTACTTAGTGGACCGGTTTTAATCACAAGTTGTATAATTGTTCGGTCATCTGTGAAAACACAATTAACGTTAAAAGCTTTTTGAAACGCCGGAACTGTTTCATGGAAGGCACAAATTGTTTTTAGTTTGCTGTAAAAGGAAAATTTTGTGCCGGCTTTGTCTGTCCGGCCGCACTTTTTCTGTCCGCCATCAGATCTTAAAATCTACTGAGGCTGGACGGCTGCAAATTGGTATGTTGATCATCCACCCTCCATTCATCAAACATACCAAATTGCAGCCCTCTAGCCTCAGTAGTTTTTTAAAATTTTATTTAAGGTTAAAGTTAGCCATAATCGTGCATCTGGCAGCGATATAGGATAGGCCACACCGGGCCGTGGTTTAAGTTTCATGGGCCGCAGCTCATACAGCATTATACCGAACCACCAAACGATAGATCTATTTTCGGTGGCTGTACAGGAAACTCGTTTGCGCCGAAGAAACTTCGGCTCTCTTTTTACTTGTTTGGTATTGTTTGAGTGACTGAGGATGGGTGTGCATATACATAAATACATACATACATATATTGCATAATACATATACATATATATTACATAATTCATACATACATATAAATGCATACATATATTTCATAATACATTCATACATTCATAAAAAAAATAAAATGTATTTTTATGTTAGACATTTGAATAAATTTCTTACCTATGTCTTAGTTGAAGTTGCTTATTAACTTCACCGTTAATTTTCTCGTGACAGTGCTCAGTTGTGCCAACAGCCAATCAGTTACTGTTATTTATTTGGTCACTTTATTATTCATTATTCATTTGATCTCCTTATTATTCATTATGTAAGTTTATCTCATGATAACATATATATATATATATATATATATATATATATATATATATATATATATATATATATATATATTTATATTATAATTATATATATATATATATATATATATATATATATATATATATATATATATATATATATATATATATATATATATATATATATATTAATATTTCACAGAAAAGTCAAAATTACGAGGAAGTCAACTAAAGACTCCGAGTCACAATATAAACTTGATAAAAGGAATTAAAAAAATGTACCGAATGAAGAAAAATGAATAACACCATCAGGAATAAATAACAATGAAATAAGGGAAAAAGCAGTATATATAAATACAACAGAGAAATACAAGAGACGAAAATAGGATTAAAGAAAACCAACATTACCACAGCGAAAATAGGAATAGTTGCGATAAGCATTAAAATCAGATAAAAAGGGCAAAACAGAAAGAATATAGCAAATATATATATATATATATATATATATATATATATATATATATATATATATATATATATATAATATATATATAAATGCAATATATATAAATATATATATATAGAAATAAAGAAGAAATAATGCAAGAGACAGTAAAATAAATGAGAACCTTTCAAAGTAAAAAAAGTCTTTCACTGAAAATGAAAGCCAATATCGCTTGCACAGTATAATGAAAAGTCTTTCACAATATAATGAAAAGTCTTTCACAATATAATGAACAGTCTTTCACAATATAATGAAAAGTCTTTCACAATATAATGAAAAGTCTCACAATATAATGAAAAGTCTTTCACAATTTAATGAAAAGTCTTTCACAGTATAATGAACAGTCTTTCACAGTATAATGAACAGTCTTTCACAGTATAATGAAAAATGTCTTTTAAAGCAATATAGTTGATAAAGTCTTTTTAAGTTTAATGAAAAGTCTTTCACATTATAATGGAAAGTCTTTCACAATAAGTTTTTCACAAAATGAAAAGTCTTTAACGATATAATGACAAGTCCTTCACTGTATAATGAAAATTCCTTAACTTTATAATGAAAAGTCTTTCACTACATTATATATATATATAATGAAAAGTCTTTCACCATGTAATGAAGAATATTACATTTTATAATGAAAAGTCTTTAATTATATAAAGGAAAGTCTCACTGTGTACTGAAAAGTCTTTCACTATATAATGAAAACCCTTTCACTATGAAATGTACAGTCTTTTGGCACGTACTCAAAAGTCTTTCACTATAGAATGAGTCATTCACTATATAATGAAAAGTCTTTCACTTTATAATGAAAATCTTTCTCTCTAGAATGAAAAGTCTAATTGGATAATGAAAATTCTTTCACTATGTAGCGATGAGTCTTTCACTATAAAATGAAAAATCTTTCACTATAATGAAAAGTCTTTATATAATAAAAAATCTTTCAGAATATAATGAAGAGTCTTTTACAATATAATGAAAAGTCTTTCACCATTTATTGAAAAGTTTTTCCACTGAAATGAATTCTCTCATGCAATGAAAACTCACGCTGTGATGGTAAATCTTTCACAGCATGACGAAAACTCTCGTCACCACTCGGCGGGCCTTCCATACCCTCAACTGGAGTCCATGGGTGGGGGGGGAGGAAGGGGGAGGGGCATTAGCTTTTCGTGAGAGAAGTGAGGAAGGTTCAAGCGGGCTGGGGTTAATATCGGAGACCCCGGAATGAGAACGATTTGTCTGGGGATGGCCGAGTGAGAGGAATATTATACGTCTCGACATCCTTTGGAATATGTGTCGCCGAATAGGTGGTGTCTCGTTGAGATATTGAGCGCTGCTGGGCGAGGAGTGTGTGTATATATATATATATATATATATATATATATATATATATATATATATATATATATATATATATATATATATATATATATATATATATATATATATATATATATTATATATAGTTTCTGTTGAAGTCAGTGGCATTGTTTGTAGGGACTGACTTTTTATTTAGGCTTTGAATCTTTCTATACTTATTTTTCCATGCAGCCGCTACAGCGTATAATCAAGGCAACCGAAAACAGATATATCTTTCTGTGGTCTCGGTATAATGCTGTTTGAGCCGCGGCCCATGAAACTTTAACCACGGCCCGGTGGTGGCCTGGCCTATATCGTTGCCAGACGCACGATTATGGCCAACTTTAACCTTAAATAAAATAAAAATTAATGAGGATAGATGGCTGCAATTTGGTATGTTTGATGACTGGTGGGCGGATGATCAACATACCAATTTGCAGCCCTCTAGCCCCAGTAGTTCTTAAGATCTGAGGGTGTACAGAAAAAAGTGCGGACGGAGAAACAAAACCGGCGCAATAGTTTTCTTTTCAGAAACTAAAACAGCAGAAAACGGAAGGACACCAAAATATGAGATTCAATTTTTGAATTATGAAGAAAATTAGTTTTAATTAAAATGACATACCATTGAAAGGAAGTTATTATTGTGATTTTCACATGATTAATTTGACTAGAAAATGATTTTGGAATTTTTTCGTATACTAGTTCTAAAAATTAAAAATATAACCTTTAATTGTATCAATGAAAAGTCTATCATCATAAATTTTGTAATGTCAACGTATACTATTTTAAAAGGCAAAAATCGCTTTTAAATATCATAAAAAAAACGACCCCCATAAATTGTTGATTCTGCATCAAGAGTTTTCCCTTTGACGCGGAAGGCGTCGAGCGAAACAGGAATTGGCATAAGGAATCTATTCCAATCAGCCATTTGGAGAGCCCGATTGAATTACTGAAAGATATATTGAATTCAGTAATTGGTCGAAATTCGCTGCCGGGCGCTAGGCATGAATTCGGGGAACCGCTACGTCCCCGGAAGTCAGAAATGGGGAAGATGATGGATTCAGCATCTCCCCCTTTTAACCGTCCAGACAACAGGGACGCAGAATTGTGGAAGAAATTCACCGGGTAATGTGATTAATCTCGCGATCCGATGCGTATCGTTCATTTTCTGCCTCCTCCTCCTCCTCCTCCTCCTCCTCCTCCTCCTCCTCCTCCTCCTCCTCCTCCTCCTCCTCCTCCTCCTCCTCTCTCTCTCTCTCTCTCTCTCTCTCTCTCTCTCTCTCTCTCCTCACACACACACACAAACACACACACACATCTCTCTCTCTCTCTCTCTCTCTCTCTCTCTCTCTCTCTCTCTCTCTCTCTCTCTCACTCACACACACACACACACATTCCCACACAAACACACACACACTGTCTCACACCCATTCCTCCCTCTCTCCCTTTCTGTCTCGTCTTCTCTCTCTCTCTCCTTCTCCTCTCTCTCTCTCTCTCTCTCCACACTCTCTCTCTCTCTCTCTCTCTCTTTGTTCCTCTACACACACACACAAACACACACTTCCTCTTTCTCTTTCTGCTCGTCTGATCTCTCTCACCCATTCCTCCTCTCTCTCATCTCATTTACGACGGGACCGCTGGGAGCTCTTTGCAAGCTTCGACGACTGCGCTTTTAGGCGGCTCGACGATCGGGTCAGAATTGACAAAATTCCGCATCTCATTTACGACGGGATGCTGGGATGCTCTTATATAGCCAGATGATGTATGGTTTGATATATATATATATATATATATATATATATATATATATATATATATATATATATATATATATATATATATATATATATATATATATATATATATATATATATATATATATATATATATATATATATATATATATATATATATATATATATATATATATATATATATATATATATATATATATATATAGGTGGCTTTATATTTATCTTGACACCAGCCTACAATTCATAATTCTAAATCAATCAGTAAGACATGGCCTTTGAATAAAAACAATCAGTGATCGAGAATGTTGCCTTTCGATATGAGAATCTTTCTCTCTCTCTCTCTCTCTCTCTCTCTTATCATTTATCCTATTCACTCGTTATCATTTATCCTTTTTCAAGTTTAATTTTTAAAATTAGATATATAAAAGTATATTTCTTTAAAAAAATTATTTTATTTTTCCTTAATCCTAAAATGACTGGTGACTTTTCAGTAAAAAGTAATAACCGTAAACCTGAAAATGAAAGTTTGTTACTTGTGAAATGATTGTGGGCTGTTCTATTGCTAAGCGCCCATGCTGTTAAAGAAATGACGGCAATATGAAAGATGGTCGGGTCAGTGGTGAGAGAAGTTAGAATAGAAATTCATTACCTTAGACTATCGTTGTTAAATACAAAATAAAATATAGATATACAATATAGCGCTTTATATTATGATGTTATTGTAAACGTGAGTATGACTTCAGCTACTGCGGGGTTATATAGATATAGCTTTGATTATAGCAGTGAAAAAATTTTGAAGAAGTATGAATTAATTAAAATCCTAAAATAAGAGAAGAAGAGATATGAATAAAAAAGGATAATAATGTGAATCAAACTCTTTGACTTTTAGGAACATTACTCCTTGACCCCCATTTCCCC
Source organism: Macrobrachium rosenbergii (assembly GCF_040412425.1). Taxonomy (NCBI): domain Eukaryota; kingdom Metazoa; phylum Arthropoda; class Malacostraca; order Decapoda; family Palaemonidae; genus Macrobrachium; species Macrobrachium rosenbergii. Next base: position 36,245,864 of record NC_089782.1, read on the forward strand.
TCCCCACCCTTCCTCCCCCCAGTGGGGCTGTATCTCTCCCCCCCCCACTTCAGGAAGTAATGATAAACCAATGACCTGCAAAGGATGTCCGGCAAAACGTAATTGCTTTGTGCAAAGGGTTGCATGGGACATTGCAAGTTCATTTATTTTTTGTTTCCTCCCGTAGGGGGGGAATAGTGCCGTCAGTGCACCACATACGGTGCACTGTAGGGGTTGCTTAAGGTTCTTTGCAGCGTGCCTTCGGCCCCTAGCTGCAACCCCTTTCGTTCCTTTTACTGTACCTCCTTTCGTGTTCTCTTTCTTCCATCTTGCTATCCACCCTCTCCTAACAATTGATTCATAGTGCAACTGCTTTGAGGTTTTCCTCCTGTTACACCTTTCAAACCTTCTTACTGTCAGCTTCAGCGCTGAATAACCTCATAGGTCCCAGTGCTTGGCGTTTGGCCTAAATTCTACAT
>NC_089782.1:36251321-36268821 GCF_040412425.1 Macrobrachium rosenbergii
TCGGAGACAAAACGGCGAAATGGATACGCCTTGTCTCGAGATTTCGCTTGGGTGGGAAGTCTTTCAAGAATTGGGCGTTCGGAACGGTTGGTTCCTAGTAAATAAAATTGGGGAACGGGAGGCTTAACAGCTGATTAATGATGTTACATTGAGTTGAGAATTTAATGATGTCTACCGTGAGGGGCCCCATTACAGTGAATTTGACGATGTCCATTGTGAGGACCCCATTACAGTGAATTTAATGATGTCCACTGTGAGGGCCCCATTTCAGTGAATTTAATGATGTCCACTGTGAGGACCCCGTTGCAGAGAATTTAATGATGTCGACTGTGAGGGCCCCATTACAGTGAATTTAATGATGTCCACTGTGAGGACCCCGTTGCAGAGAATTTAATGATGTCCACTGTGAGGACCCCGTTGCAGAGAATTTAATGATGTCCACTGTGAGGACCCCGTTGCAGAGAATTTAATGATGTCGACTGTGAGGGCCCCATTACAGTGAATTTAATGATGTCCACTGTGAGGACCCCGTTGCAGAGAATTTAATGATGTCCACTGTGAGGGGCCCCATTACAATGAATTTAATGATGTCCACTGTGAGGACCCCATTACATTGAATTTAATTATGTCCACAGTGAGGACCCCATTACAGTGAATTTAATGATGTCCACAGTGAGGACCCCATTACAGTGAATTTAATGATGTCCACAGTGAGGACCCCATTACAGTGAAGTTAATGATGTCCACAGTGAGGACCCCATTACATGACAATGATGTCCACAGTGAGGACCCCATTACAGTGAAGTTAATGATGCCCACATTGAGGACCCCATTACAATGAATTTGCTGGTGACTAAACGGATTAAAAGAATTGCTCGCAAGGATCGTGGGATTATGGCTGTCAGCTAGAAGAGATTAACTGCTTTAAAACATCAATACTAATGAAGGCTAGAACGAGGAAATGAGATTCATAAACTATTAATGAAAGACATTTATTTAGCCATCCATCTTTGATATACGTAACGCAATAACTCTCTCAAACATTATTCTCTAATTATGTCGGTGATAGTTATTAAGTAGTCGAGCTTCGCGTCCTCTTCGTATTTTCCCGAGATGTTGCCGAGTGCCGGGCGGGACCTTTCCCTGAAAAAAGCCGGACGCCATGTCTTGAAAACTAACCATAGAATTTTCTTGAAAATAATCTCATCATGTTTCCCACATCCAGATTACCCCCGAGGAATGGTATAATCTTATCCCAACCCAGCCTAACCTAATCTAACCTAGGGACTTGCCAAAAAAACCGGGGCTGGTTCAATACTAGCATCATCTCAGGAATTTGCGTCCCGGAATGGTTGTGTATAATATCTTCGCCTGAATCAACAAATACATTAATATAATTTTGGATTAATTCGTGCAGTGTTTTAAACTGAACGATGATTGGATACAAACACCAAAATCCATAAAATTCAGAATTCTTTAATAAAATGTACACACACATATATATATCTACTGTAGGATCCACAGGAATGATCTTGATTGTAAATACAACTGTATTTGTAAAAACATATACAGAGCTTCTTAACTTTGTATATATTTTTATAAATTCATTTCGTCTTTATAATCAAGATTATTACTCAACTCCTACTGTAGATAACTCAGAAATACGATACTGTGTTTTTTGTTTCATATATATATATATATATATATATATATATATATATATATATATATATATATATATATATATATATATTATATATATATATATATATATATATATATATATATATATATATATATATATATATATATATATATACATACACACATATACCTGTGTGTGTGTTTGTGCATGCTTGAACAATCTCATCTGGTAGTTCTCAACACAAGCAGAAACTAATTTCAAGAAGAAGTAACAACTGAACATAAAACTAGTTTTAAACTAGACCTCGTATAGAACCAGGTTTCAGCAAGATGAAACACTCATTTGACGGTGAAGGTCGGCTTGATCCAATTCGATGTTGCCTAGGTAGGTGTAAAATCAATAAGGGAGAGAATGCCATTATCTCTCTCTCTCTCTCTCTCTCTCTCTCTCTCTCTCTCTCTCTCTCTCTCTCTCTCTCTCGTTAGTATTTAGTTCCGTTTGGGTGAAGATCATAGAGAACAAGATGGCGTCTTATTAAGATAAAACGAAGTCATATTCCTGCCATCAAAAAGCGTCATGGAATCTTAAATACACCTTCGGTTTGTTTCGGTTCTTCGTACTTGAGGTTCTCTGCAGCGTGCCTTCGGCCCCTAGCTGCAACCCCTTTCATTCCTTTTACTGTACCTCCTCTCATATTCTCTTTCTTCCATCTTACTTTCCTCAGCCCTCTCCTAACAATTGATTCATAGTGCAACTGCTTTGAAGTTTTCCTCCTGTTACACCTTTCAAACCTTTTACTGTCAGTTTCCGTTTCAGCGCTGAATGACCTCATAGGTCCCAGTGCTTGGCCTTTGGCCTAAATTCTGTATCCAGCTCAGTTTCATTTCGAGTCAGAAAGTCTACGCGATCAAGAAAGTTGTTTTAATAAGATAATTAATACTCTCAGGTGACCTTTGGCACCAGTTCATCATACGTTTGAGGTTTTTCTCCAACACAAAGGCTCGATTGATTTATTGATTGATTATGGCTGCTAAAACTGGCGTCACAGCATCTAGGTGACACAAAGGCGATTGATTCACTTACTGGTCAAGGAGAAACTGGGACGGGGAAAAAAAAGGACGGTTATTTTTTTTTTCAAAAACGGCGGTCGTTGTTATTTTTCGTTTAATAAAAAGGCGGTTGTTGTTATTTTTTTTTTTAGAAAAGACGGTCGTTGTCATTTATTGTTTAAAAAAAGACGGTTTTTTTTTTAAAAAAGACTGTCGTTGTTATTTTTTTTAAGTAAGACGGTCGTTATTTTTTTTTAAAGACGGTCGTTGTTATTTTTCGTTTAAGAAAAAGACGGTCATTGTCATTTCTTGTTTAAAAAAAGACGGTCGTTGTTGTTTTTTGTTAAAAAAAGGCGGGCGTTGTTATTTTTCGTTTAAGAAAAAGACGGTCATTGTTATTTCTTGTTTTAAAAAAGACGGTCGTTGTTATTTTTTGTTAAAAAAAGACGGTCGTTGTTATTTTTCGTTTAAGGAAAAGACGGTCATCGTTATTTCTTGTTTAAAACAAGAGGGTCGTTATTTGTTGTTTAAAAAAGACGGTCGTTATTTCTTGTATAAAAAAAGACGGTCGTTGTTATTTTTCGTTTAAGAAAAAGACGGTCATTGTTATTTCCTGTTTAAAAAAAGACGGTCATTATTATTTCCTCTTTAAAAAAGATGGTCGTTGTTATTTTTTAAAATAAGACGGTCTTTTGTTTTTTTAAGACGGTCGTTGTTACTCTTTTCTCTACTGAAAAGGATCTCATGGCTTTGAACGGCGCGTTCCGTTGCCCTTCTACAACGGGTTTACGTAACACGTTCCTTCTGGGAATTTTGTTCCAGTGAAAAATCTATTCAATATTTTTTATTCAACTTCTTCAGAAGACCGTTGGACTAGGAATGGCCTCGGGACAGGGTGGAAGGATTATGTAAGAAGCAAAAAGGACAAGATGTTTCAACTACATACTCTTTATATCCGTTTAAATTTAAAAGATTTATATATATATATATATATATATATATATATATATATATATATATATATTATATAATGGATGAAATTGATAGGTTGCATCGTAAAACTGATCTTAAAATCTGTTTCAATGCTTTTTCTTATTCTTAAGCTGCGTCTGAACTCCTGTCTGAATTTTATGGTTGCTTTAAAGAATTGTAATTGCTATATATATATGTATATATATATATATATATATATATATATATATATATATATATATATATATATATATATATATACATACACATATATAAAAACAAAATCCACGAAGGAAAGAGAAACAACGGACGGCTTTACTTAGCAAACTAGTCTGCTAAATAAAGGACGATAAGTCGAAAGGCCTTGCAGCACTCCATTGTTTATCTTTCCTCCGTGGATTTTGTCTTTATTTATATGTTCGTCACGTTCTATTTTTTCGTGATTCAGTTATACATACATACATATATATGTGTATATAAATATATATTTATATTTAACAAGGGGTGGCTTCAAAGGGAAAAACGCCCTTACGCACTCCGCCACTCACCTACATACTGCACGCATTCTATAGCTCCTTGGATATTAGGCCCATTCCTCCCAACACCTCTCTCTCACTCCATTTATCTGGTCCTTTGTAGGACTCTCGAAAATCCTTCCTTCTAAAACTTATGAATTATACCGATTGTCGTTCACAGCTATTTCTTGGTACGCGAGGGAGAATAACAGGGAAAATGAAATAGTGGAAAGATGTAATAAATATAATAAATGATTATAATGGGATATGCATAACTAACGAAAATGAGGAAAGAACAGTAATGCATTACAAATCTCTCTCTCTCTCTCTCTCTCTCTCTCTCTCTCTCTCTCTCTCTCTCTCTCTCTCTCTCTCTCTCTCTTCCCCCTTGTATAAGAGGAAAAGATCATTCAAGGAAAGACTAGAAACGCATTACAAATCTCTCTCTCTCTCTCTCTCTCTCTCCTTGTATAAGAGGAAAAGATCATTCAAGGAAAGAATAGAAACGCATTACAAATCTCTCTCTCTCTCTCTCTCTCTCTCTCTCTCTCTTCCCCCTTGTATAAGAGGAAAAGATCATGCAAAGAAAGAAACGCATTACAAATCTCTCTTTGTATTAGAGGAAAAAACCTCTCAAGGATATTTTGAGTTTCTGGGGAATGGAAAGAGTGATTACTTTCTCCACTGAAAAAAAAATACATCTGGAGGTATAAAATAAAGGATGAACTAAAAACACCTCATCTAAAACCCTTGAGGAAAACTTTCATAACTCGAGATTGACAAAATACAGGTTAATTAATGAAAGAAAAGCCGCACTTTGGGCATTATATTGAGGCTGTGATACGAGATTAGCATCGCTGTACCTGAAAAATAATCTCAGAAAGTATTATTAATTAAAATGTGACGTTATCATTTTCTAATGCAACTGACACCCGTATGCGCATGGAGGTTAAAGGTGTATTTTTTATTTCAAATTCAAAGGTTACGAAAGTTGGTATATTTTTATTTTATGTCCTAAGCCTGATGGGATGGGAAGACAATTATGTCTGCGTATTGAAATAATCCACTTGCCATGGCTTACCTCAATATAATTACAATCCCCACCCCCCTTCCAAAGGAGGGGTGATGGTGGGGGATGGGGCGGATTAACCTTATCGTGATCAAGGAAATTGGTTTCGACGTGACTTATCTACCTTTTCCCATTTCCTTAATTATTATCATTACGGCTCTGTCATGTATTATCTCGAACCTCTGAATTAGATATATTTTTTCAGGCAGTAGGTGGTAGCTAGCTGGTCTGTACGTGTCAATTCTCCAAGTACGTGTACTGTACATGTTCAGGAATTGTACAACCTTGGTCGAAATATCTTAGCTATCCTGTACGTGTCAGTTCTCCAAGTACGTGTACTGTACATGTTCAGGAATTGCACAACCTTGGTCGAAATATCTTCGACCATGTGTACACCAAGGCATACTCCAAGTACAAGATACCTGCGTACAAATTTGATGCACAAATGGGTGTTAAATTATTATTTTCCTAACTAGGTATTTCGTAAAACTGAACCTCATATATTACTAATAGGTAAGATTTGTATAGTGAGTAGGCATGCCCTTAGTATTCTGTAAAAACTTGCTTTAAAGGTAGTCGTCTAACAGGCACACCTAAGTAAGTTTCATAAGTAGGGAATCAGTAAAGGACAGTTTTGAAAGTCGGTATTCCGTAAGCGCACATGAGAGGTGCATAAATAGGCAATCGGCAACAATTATTTCTATAAGTCGGTATTCTCTACCTACTTTATGTAAGGGCTTCGTATGTATAAAATCAGTAATAGTTAATTTTGTAACTACGTAGCCCTCGGGTACACCTAAGTAAGAGTAACAAGTATTTCCTAAAAAGATCTCCTAGGTAGGAGTTCCCGAAGGCGAGCATCTCATAATAATTCTGTTTTAAGAGCCAGGGTCATCGAGACGGCCTCCCTAATGTCTTTGGTAGGCCAGGACTAAAAAAAGAGAGAAAAAATGGAATGAAGGAAGGGGCGATAAGCCCTTAGAAAGAAAGAAAGCTTACAAAAAAAGATCCAAGAAAAAACAGAGGTAGGAAGATAGAAGTCCAAGGTGTGGTGGTAACAGGGAATTATCAGTCACTAAGCCGTGCTGAGCCCGTGCACTCTGAAGAGGATTAGCGATGATACGCGCATGCGTGCACATACGGCTGGTAGCGAAACGACGTATATACTATAAAAATATCGAAGGGCAGAAAGCACTGTGAATATGTCACCTTGGTGGAAATCGAAACCAATTCGAAATTACTGATTTTGGAAAGACGCGAGAATACTTAATAAAATTCTCGAATGACTCGTCAGTATTATTGACAATTGTATGTCTTGTGACAAGGTATACAAGATCATGAACACAGGTTTTGAAGCATAACATTTTTTGAGGATTTAAAGCTCTCTCTCTCTCTCTCTCTCTCTGTCTCATGCACACACACACACACACACACACACACACACACACACACACATACACGCAAAGTGGAAGACACAGTAACGAAATAAGAGTAAAAGTCGAAATACTTTATAGTCAGTTATTCTGAGCAGCAACAAGTCTGCTGTTGACGTACGTTTTTCAACATTTAACTCTTCTCTCTCTCTCTCTCTCTCTCTCTCTCTCTCTCTCTCTCTCTCTCTCTCATGCACACACGCAAACACACACACAAACAATTGTCATGTATGGCAGTGGAGGGCTCAGTAACGAAATAAGAGTAAAAAGATGAAACGTTTCACAAATTCTCTCTCTCTCTCTCTCTCTCTCTCTCTCTCTCTCTCTCTCTCTCTCTCTCTCTCTCTCTCTCTCATGCTCGTTCACGCAAACACACACACAAACAATTGTCATGTATGGCAGTGGAGGGCTCAGTAACGAAATAAAGAGTAAAAATATTACGAAACGTTTCTCTCTCTCTCTCTCTCTCTCTCTCTCTCTCTCTCTCTCTCTCTCTCTCTCTCTCTCTCTCTCTCATTCAAACACAAACACATACGGTGACGCAGAGACATCTAGTGTCCATTGCCGTCGACGTTCAAAGCTTCGAGCTCCACTATTTCTTTCAAGAAAGAAACTTTCTGCGTTTACTTTCCTCGACGCATCCGGATGCTTTCTTCGCAGTTGTTGCTGGGGAAAACAGCCATTCGTCGCCTGGGACCCGGAGAACTATCTAACCTTGTCTGGATAGCTCTTAACTTTAAAGTCTGATTTTTCGGTTGTTTTGAGGTCATGTTGTTTTTTTCGGTTCTACTCCGAGGCTTTTGTCGGCTTGTTTATATTTCTTTTTTGTTTTAGTGTTAATAGGCTTTACAACTTATAAACTTTTGGTAAGAGTTAAAGTTTGATTTCTTTGTATTTTAAGTTTTTTTTTTTTCCTTTTCACTCCGAAACTGTTTTATAGACTTGTACTTTTTTGTCGTATTGTTAATAGGTTTTTAAGCTCTTGTGAACTTAGGTTGTATAAGTTACTGTTTACTATTTTCAAATGTTTGAAAGACTTTTAGATTTTCAGCTCATTCATTCGAAACATTTTTTTAAAGTTTATATAGTATTAGAGGTTTTTAGTTTGGTTGTTCGTGTCTTTAATATTTTCTTTTAATGCTTTCCTGCAAAAGGCTTTTAAAGTACGTTTGATCCCTCTCTAATGATTAACTTTCTCAACAGATGGTTGTCACGAGTGCTGGATTTCACGGGTATTTCGCCTCACGATGACTTTGCAACTTGTCTTGAATTCCTCAACATACGTCTTGCATTCCTCGACTTACGTTACCTGCATGAAGGCATGCTTCTCCGTACAGACGTAATGGTGATTATTTTTACGTCGCAACTACCAGGTTAGTTTTAGTTTGTAGTTTCGCCTTTATTGTCAAACTCTTGCAAGATTTATGTCCTCTCCGCCCCTGGTGGGGGAGGATACCCTCTGAAGGCTTACGATAGACTTCCGGGTCTATCGTAGGCTAGGAGGGAGTTTGCAGTCGAACGAAACCAAAATTTAGTCTTCAGGTCGGTGAGTGGGTTTATGGAGGTGAGTGTTAGCTTGATTTAGCTTTGCTTAACGAAACAAAGTACATTTAGTTATTATGGTCTGCCTAATTGATAATTTTTGGACGTATAATTTTAATGCTTTGAGGCAGTAACTTGCTGAAATAATTTATGAAATTTAATTTGTCATTTTTAATTGTCAAGTTCTTAATGCTAGAGAAGGGTTTTCCAAAGTTCTTGTCAGAGGAATTATAATAGGTTGTCAAGTTCTTGATGCTAGAGAAGGTTTTTCTAAAGTCTCCTTGTTAAGAAGACTGAGCACGTAATATTCTGTACTGAAGAACTGTCTTCTACCATTACTGATTCGTTGTCTATTCCAAGTTCTGATTAACAAATGGTTATATAACTTGGCAGCACGACTAGTCTACCGATTGAAAATTCACTTGGTCAAAAATTCGGTAGATACTGTATTATACACACTTCGAGAAATATAATTCTTCTACCATAGAGTTGGGTAGGTAACGCTGTATCTATGAAACCTAAGGGTTACTTTTCAATGCAGGTCGATGTTATAAATTGTTGGCTTTTAGGTACAGTACCAACGATAGTTATGGATTTCCTATCAGTGCCCCTGAAGTGACGCAGAGATATAGTATTAACTAGTCGGTCCCTGGAGTGAAGGTTTGTAGTACTAACTGTTAGGTTCCTGAGGTGAAGAATGTGTATTTACCGAAAGCTACTAGCTTTAATTTTTTGTACAAAAATGGGAAAACCAGATTTCAAAGATGGCTAGAAGGTATTCTTCGTACAGCAAAGAACAATTTGAGAAATAAAAATAATTTGGTTAGTCAGTAATTATTTTTTTATTGTACACATACGTATGTATTGAAATGCATGTTAAATTGTATAATGAATAAAGGTAGTTGGTAGTTCCAGTGATAGGAAGGAGTCTTGGAGGTTTGCTTAATCCTAACTTTAATTCACAAGAGATGGGGAATTTTCAGTGAATCAGTTAAAAAAATGTATGAATGAAAGTTTAAAATGTTGCTAAAAGCCGCTAAACAGTTTTCAGTTGAAGGCACTTGCGCAGAATACATAATGTATGTGAACTTTGAAGAATCGACAGATTAGAACAGTTTGTTGTTATTTGCGGAAGCTTGTAAATATCTTGGGAATGTAAATATCCAAAAAGCTTCATTTAGTGATACTCAAAGACTACTTATTTAATACAAGAAAGACTATTTACTGAATCGTTCTCGTAGAGATGAACATTAAATAAAAAAAAAGACTAACTAGGAGAGCTAGTAGTTTGCAGACCTCAAGATGAATAAATTTTAGGCCTAGTAAATGGGCTTTTTGGGTTACTTTAGGTAGTCTTAGAAAATAAGTGTTAATTCATCAAAAGTATTTTAGTATTAAACCAAAGAACTGGACATCAACATTTATTTCACGCTGTATTGAAACTAAAGGGGTGCTTCCGGCGTTAAAGAACTAGCTTCAAACAGCCTTTAAATATCGTATATCTTTGACCTTAAACCTGTGTCAGTTTGATCTTGTTTAAGGTTTTAGTATAATTGATTCTCTGACAGTATAGAAAAATATTGCCCTTAATTGTTTTTTGATATAAAGGCGAGGTACTTTGTTTTATTTATAAATTGCGTTTACTCTAATTTTTATGGCGAAAGGTGACATTTCATTGGTTTGAAACAATGGTGCTTGTAGTTACTTCGTTTATTTCTCAGAAATTAGTCTTTGATAATACGTATCATAAGAGTTGTTTAACTTGAATTTCACTTTTCAAGGTTTTTAGTTGAAGGTCCTAACTAGCTCATGAACTCGCTAGTAAAATTTACTACAAGAATTTCAGTAAAATCACAGTGACGTGGGAAGACACTTAGCAACTCCACAATGTGGCTGCTAATATCTATGTTCTAGCCAACGAGAAACTGTTGGCAACGCTGCATGTGAAACATAGTTGCTAAACTTGTAATCACGTGACAAAAAAACCCGTTTACCTTATGCCAGGGTCAAGTCAGGTCAATTAAGTAACTGGAGATATTAAAAGTAAATTTAAGTATCTAGGTTATTCTGTGGCTAACTCAAACTACAGTAAGGCAAGAAACCCCATGGTCTTGTTATACAAATCAAAGCCTCCGTTGTATCGTGCTTTCCCTATACTAGGTCTCTCTCTCTCTCTCTCTCTCTCTCTCTCTCTCTCTCTCTCTCTCTCTCTCTCTCTCTCTCTCTCTCTCTCTCTGAATTTTTATCTATTACTCTGTCTTTTCGCATTTTCCTTAAATTATTTTTCTTTTTCTGAAACTGTATATGTTTTGACCGGTTCTCTCTCTCTCTCTCTCTCTCTCTCTCTCTCTCTCTCTCTCTCTCTCTCTCTCTCTCTCTCTCTCTCTCTCTCTCAACCTATCGATCTTCATCTCTCACTAGCATGTCTAAGCAAAGAAATTCAGATTCCTTCCTAAATGCCAACTAAACGCCTCTCTCAAGAAACCTGATACGATTAACCTTGCCGGGACACGAGTCAACGTCTTATTTCTTCTTCTGTTCCAACTGCACAGAGACAGTGAGAACAAAGAAAGGTGCCAATAAAGAATAGTAAATGAAATTGCAAGGATTGGAGACCGTGAGGATTTAGTGCTGTTTTTGTAAATGATGTTCGTAATGATAATAGTAATTTGTAAAAATCTCATAATCATACGAGTGACTACAGTAGACTACAGTAATGAAAAAAATTCACATTGATGTAAGTGTAAATATATATTTTTAAATGTTTTCATTTTCATCAATGTGGGTTTATTCCCCATTAATTAATAATAGTAATGATAATAATAGTAATAATAATAATAATAATAATAATAATAATAATAATAATAAAATTTATAATAATAATAATAATAGCAGTAGTAGTTAAACTGTCTTAGTATGATTTATGTCTTCGTTTCCGTTATGACTTATTAGATACACTTTTCTTAATACAACTGGCTACGGAAAATACAGGGAATTGTATTCGTGGCTGACTATACAGCTGAGGCTGAAAGTAATTCTGGAAATATTTATACTAACGTTGTCCATTTTTCTTTCGCAGGTAAGTTCGTGAATTGTTGGAAGTAGGATTCACCGAGAAAAGTAAGTTATGTTGATTATTTATTTATTATCTGTCTGTATGACATATATAACGTGTGTGTATGTATGTACGTATATATATATATATATATATATATATATATATATATATATATATATATATATATATATATATATATATATATATATATATATATATATTAGCTTCTGTCGTCCTTCCCAACGGATACGAATCATCTTTTAATTACTGAATTTCCAGAAGACGTTTACCGCTTTCATTAAGTGTGTCTAGTAGTGTTATATAGTGTGGATATCGTTTGTGGAATTTATACAAATCTGCCATTTGACAAAGACACGGCACACGTATAAGAGCGTCGTATTTCCTACGTCATTTCACTTTAATCAAAACCCCTAACGCGTTGCAAGGCCTCATTTAACTACTGTAATCCCGTTATTCCCATTCCAAGATCGATAATTCCCCATTCCAGGATCGATAATTCGCCTTTCCAAGATTGATAATTCCCCATTCCAAGATTGATAATTCCCCATTCCAAGATCGATAATTCCCCATTCCAGGATCGATAATTCCCCGTTCCAGGATTGATAATTCCCCATTCCAAGATCGATAATTCCCTCGTTCCAGGATCGATAATTCCCCATTCCAAGATCGATAATTCCCCATTCCAGGATCGATAATTCCCCATTCCAAGATCGATAACTCCCCATTCCAGGATCGATAATTCCCCATTCCAAGATCGATAATTCCCCACTCCAAGATCGGGGCGAGTTACCTCCAAATTCCTCCCTAAGGGGGTAGGGCCTTCAGTTCACCTCACGTGGTGCAACGTGGTGCACCGTAGGCAGTACTTTTCTACGCGGGTGATGTAGAGGTAGCGTCCCTTAGGCGCTCAGCTGCAACGCCTTTCATTCCTTTTACTGTACTTCCGTTCATATTCCTTTCCTTCCATCGTAATTTCCACCCTCTCCTGACAATTGGTTCATATTGCAGCTGTGAATTTACTATGAATTTCCACTTCGGCTCTGAATGACTTCATAGGCCCCAGCGCTTGGCCTTCGGCCTAAATTTTATATTCCGTTCCATTCCGCCTCCAGATGACGCCATCCACACCCCATGGATGATAATAATAATAATAATAACAATAATAATTTTAACCAGACCACTGAGCTGATTAACAGCTCTCCTAGGGCTGGCCAGAAGATTTTACGTGGCTAAGAACCAATTGGTTACCTAGGAACTGGACCTACAGTTTATTGTGGAATCCGAACCACATTATACCGAGAAATGAATTTCTGTCACCAGAGGTAAATTCCTCTAATTCTTCATTGGCCGGCCGGAGAATCGAACCCAGGCCCAGCAAAGTGCTAGCCGAGAACGATATCGACTCGTCCAACGAGGAACTGGGGTTTAATGGGTAATTACCTTTATACAGTAGATGAACAACCGTATATTATATTACGCGTCTCTAGTTCCAACATTGAGAGCTTCCAGGTCGTTTGTTAAACGAAGCCTCGAATGATATGTGACTCCGGGGAAGCCTGAAGCGAAGGAAGGGCTCCTTGAGCCTCCTGACGAGGGTCTACGAGAGCCCCCTAGTTCTTCAGAGCCTTCTTGGGAGGATTCCGTAGCGGTGCACTGTAGGCGTTACGTAAGGGTCTTTGCAGCGTCCCTCCGGCCCCTAGCTTCAATCCCTTTCATTCCTTTTACTGTACGTCTGTTCATATTCTCTTTCTACCATCTGACTTTCCACCTTCTCTAACAATTGTTTCCGAGTGCAACTGCTTTGAGGTTTTCCTCCTGTTACGCCTTTCAAACCTTTTACTGTCAATTTCCCTTTCGGCGTCCAATGACCTTATCCTAGGTCCCAGCGCTTGACCTTTGGCCCTTTACCACGTCCAGAGTCATGGTAACGGGAATGGAGTGGAATGGAACATAGAGTTTAGGCCAGAGGCCAAGCGCTGGGACCTATGAGGTCATTCAGCGCTGGAAGGAAAACTGAGCGTAAGAGGTTTGACAGGTGTAACAGGAGGGAAAACCTCAAAGCAGTTGCACTGTGAAATAATAGCCAGGAGGGGGTGGATAGCGACATGGAAGAGAGAGAATATGAACGGAGGTACAGTAAAAGGAATGAAAGAGGGTTGCAGCTAAGGGGCCGAAGAGACGCTGCAAAGAACCTTAAGTAATGCCTACAGTGCACCGTGTGAGTCATGGTAACTTCGTCTGTAACCTTTCATTATTATCTCCATTGTCCTCAGCCGGCTCGCTAGGATAAAAATGTTCACTATTTTCATGGCGACCTAAAATCATCAGTGCTCTAGATTTTTCCTCCGTTATTTTGGGTGCAAATAATCCAGTCTTAGTTCTTTAATTAAACCAATTCCAAGTTCAAGCGAGGCTTCTTGATATACTGAACGGACTGTATGTAAATCATGAGTTTTGTTTGCTCAGCCAATTTGAACTTTTAATGAGTTTTACATTGATCATTGTTTCAGAAATCGACTGCGCAGGTCGTCTTGTGTCCTCAATACGTTTTATGCTTGTATCTTGCCGCCTGAATAATCTGATGATAAGTCTCAAATAATATAATCCAAGATTATACGAGGCTGTGTACCCAAGCTTTGGAATCATATTTAATTTTTTGTGGTTTTATGGTTTCAGTAATTAAAACGTAGCTGGGATTATTGGTTTTTATAAAACGACCCCATTCCATTCCATCCCCGCCGGATCTGGGAATCGAACGCTGGTCTGTTGAGATGAGAGTCTGCCAACAATTGTATTACGAAAGTAAGAACCAGTGAGAACCAGAGAGAGAGAGAGAGAGAGAGAGAGAGAGAGAGAGAGAGTTGAGAAAGCCTCATAGTCATAAACTTCACCTTCCAATCTGTTCGGAAATCACTGGCTGACAACAATCATGTTCAACCCGATAATGACTGTTTGGGAAATTGACAGTAATATCGGTAAAGGGGGGACGGGTGCAATAAATTCATTTCTGCTGTCATGTATATCACCTTTTAGTTTTCCGAAAAGAAAACTACTGTGCCTGCTTTGTCTGTCCGTCCGCACTTTTGCTGTCCGCCCTCAGATCTTGAAAAATACTGAGGCTAGAGGGCTGCAAATTGGCTTGTTGCTTATCTACCGTCCAATCATCAAACATACCAAATTGCAGCCCTCTAGCCTCAGTAGTTTTTATTTTATTCAAGGTTAAAGTTAGCCATAATCGTGCTTGTGGCAACGATATAGAATAGGAACCACCGAGCAGTGGTTAAAGTTTCATGGGCCGCGGCTCATACAGCATTATACCGAGACCACCCAAAGATAGATCTGTTTTCGGTGGCCGTGATTATACGCTGTAGCGGCTGTATAGAAAACTCGATTGCGCCGAAAAAATTCGGCGCATTTTTTACCTGTTTATTAGGGTGAACAAATTAATGTCCTCCAGAGCTAAATCATAAGAGATGTTTGCTGAAGTTCAATTGAAGTGAATTTTGCTTCCAGATTGTAATACTGGATATACAATTGTTTCAGCCACAATCGAGGAAGACTTTTGCAAGTCTTCTAGCAGATTTGACAATTAAGCCACTTTGGCAGACATCACCGCATGAAGAAATTGAAAATATTAGAAATCGTAGATTTTCCCATGCCAAGGAAACCTATCAGAATGTAGCATCAATGCTCAGTCTTGTTTGGACTCATGCTTTAATAAACGAAAAAGTACAGCAGATATTGGCTTGACATTTGCTTGAAAGCAACCAGGAACCAAATAGCTTATCACGTATGTTCAGAGGAGATTAATGGGGAAATTTCACGAAATAAACCGGTATTATCTTTGGATGAATTAAAGCTAAATCTTCCCGTTTTGGATATATATGGAATCTAATAGTCTTCCCTCACTGACTAATAATGGAAAACTGTTAACTAGACTTAGAGAGATTGTTATAGCCACGTAAAAATAAATCTAATCCTTCGGGCCAGCCCTAGGAGAGCTGTTAATCACCTCAGTGGTCTGGTTAAACTAAGATATACTTAACCTCGTTATAGTCCACATGACTCGTGTCTCGTCGTGTGATCTGTCATCCTGAGCCGTTTCTCACCGTATTTGGATTTAATTCATGCAAAAGAATGACTCTAGACCGAAGGGGTGGGGGACGGTTCAAGGCCGTTAGTGCACCTCACATGGTGCACTGTAGGCATTACTAAAGGGTGTTTGCAGCGTCCCTTCGGCTCTTAACTGTATTCACTTTTTAGCCTTTTACTTTACCTCAATTCCTGCTTTCTCTCCTCAGCTTTGCTGTCCAACCTCTCTGACTGTTATACTTCTTAGTGCATCTGTGGGGCTTTCTCCCAGTTCCGCCTTTAAGTCCTCGTGATTCGTCTCCTTTATTTTATGGATCTCTTAGCTTGCTGTCCAACCGCTCTAACTCTCCAATTTCCACTGTCTTATATATATATATGTATGTATATATATATATATATATATATATATATATATATATATATGTATATGTATATATATACTTTATATATGTATATATATAGGTATGTATGTATGTATGTATGTGTATGTATATATATATACATATTAATATGTATATATATGTGTGTGTGTGCGTGTCTGTCTGTCTGTACGTGCATACGCATCACGGTGGATACAAGATTTAAAAGATACCTGGAGGAAAAAAAAAATATGTCAACTCTTGTTCCTGGCCAGAAATTTCATCATGGAATGCACTGCTTCGTGTTACTTTTCTTTTACGACCTCGTGTCATGATACGTCGCGGGATTCATTTTTCGTTGAGGGACTCCTCCGGAAAGCTCCCTCTTTTCATTTGGATTTCTATGCATATATGTATATGTGTATATATATGTGTATGTATATATATGTATATATGTGTATGTATATATATGTATATTTATATGTGTATGTATATGTGTGTATATATATATATATATATATATATATATATATATATATATATATATATATATATATATATATATATATATATATATATAGATATTTATCTATATGTCTTTAAAAAATGGTAACAATATTTTTAATGTAATTTTAAATTTATCAGTAAATTGAGAGGGTTTCTACTCATAATTTTACGAAATGTGTATGTATATGTATGTATATATATGTGTATATGTATATATGTGTGTATATACATATATATATATATTTATATATGTATATATATATATATATTATATTTATCTATTTATGTTTTTAAAATATGGTAACAGTATTTTTTATGTAATTTTAAATTTGTTATCAGTAAATTGAGAGGGTTTATACTCATAATTTTATGGTTTATTAAGCTTTTTGACGTCAAAATAAACAATTATTTATTGGAAAGTTTTATCCTACAAAGTTCCTACTTATTAATGTGAGTATTTTTCAGGTCCTGAAACAGAATAGAATTAACTTTTTATATAAAGGGGGTTAGTGCTGTCAGTACACCTCATGCGGTGCACTGTAGGCATTACTTAAGGTTCTTTGCAGCGTCCCTTCCTTAGGCCCCTAGCTGCAGCCGCCTTCGTTCCTTTTACTGTACCTCCTTTCATATTCTCTTTCTTCCATCTTACTTTTCTGAACCCTCTCCTAACAATTGATTCATAGTGCGACTGCTTTGAGGTTTTCCTCCTGTTACGCCTTTTAAACGTTTACTGTCAATTTCCATTTCAGCGCTGAATGACCTCATTGGTGCCAGTGTTTGGCCTTTGGCCTAAATTCTATATTCAGTTCAGAAGAACATTCTTGCTTCCTAACAGAAAAGAATGAAAAAACCTTCATTCAGAGAAAGCAATATAGGAAAAGAAATTTTCCCGTTCATAACAAAAAAAAAAAAAAAAAAGACGAAAAAGAATGAAAAACCTTCATTCAATGAAAGCAATACGGAAGGAGAACCTTTCCCCTTCATATCGAAGGTGCAATTGAAATGTTGCGTGTTGGGAAACGCTGCAATTTTCGCCGGGGATCACAAGAAGTCACTCGTTTGGCTGTCAGCTTGAAGGACGGGCTCGAAACGCGGGCTAAGAAAGTCAGTTGGTCAAGGTGGAGAAGCGATTTTCTATAATTCACAGTCTCAAGTGAGTTTCTGCAGCTCAGTTTTTACTCGGCTGCGAAAATGACCTCTTTCGTCGGCAGTGAAATTTTGTTTTGATTCTTGCCGTT
>NC_089782.1:36271321-36283821 GCF_040412425.1 Macrobrachium rosenbergii
TATATATATATGACTAAAATTAATCAGTCACTGATTGTAATAAGTTGCAGCTAACTAAGTAATACCACAATACTTTGCAAACGATAATGACCAGTTTTTCTTTTACATATTAAAATAATCCATTGCTAGAACGAACGGTTAATACGGCATTTCAGACATATTAATTAAACGCTACAAAATATCCTAGCGCTGAACGAATTCCAAGTAAGCGGATAATTTTTTTTTCTTTTTCATCTGAGAGAGAACACGGCCACAGAAAGTTAAAGGAATTATCAAAAGAATTATCCGCTCATCTCGTAATGCACGGACAGTTAAGCAGATTACAGGAAATTACTTACATAATTACAGTCATTTCCGTAATTGCATTCTGGTGCTTCTTGAGTACAATGTCCACATTACATGCAGAAGATTTTTCTACCTCGCTTTTGCTTGCTTGCATAATTTATGAAGACATATTTTGCATTATATTTTTGGACGTAAAAGCAGAAATGTGTGAATGGATAAATACACACACGTAGACACACATGCACGCATACAAATATACACATACACACACACACACACACACACACATATATATATATATATATATATATATATATATATATATATATATATATATATATATATATATATATATATATATATGTATATATGTGCGTGTGTGTTTTATGTTAGACCCCATAACTTATTTATTTTCTCTGACGATTGGGGCACACGATAAAGTTTTAAAACTTAATAATGGAGATTCGCTGATTTCCGTGTCACAGCGTTCAGGAATTATTCACACTTATATTCCGTCGTTTGGGTTCAAAACTTTGTTGTGGCAAGTATATCAGGAAATTATGAGGAAGTGAAGAAGCAAATAGGTCATCCATGCTATTAGAAAATAAATAAATTTTTGTTTTTATATATATATATATATATATATATATATATATATATATATATATATATATACATTAAAAAATATCTACACATATAACCCTTTTAAAAATATATATATATATATATATATATATATATATATATATATATATATATATATATATATATGTGTGTGTGTGTAAAAAAAAATTTAAAGGCCCATGAAAAGAAAGCAAAATTAAAAGGACAAATCCATATAATTCGATTGACAGCACTTGAGTCCTGTTGGCAGTTGGCAGCTGACAACCATCCACATTTCCATAGTGATCAGTATTGAAGTATTAAATTATATGGTTTGGTTGTCTTAATTCTCCAAGTAATAGCCGTGAATATCCATTCTATATACAAGTATACTCACTGGCACCATAAATTATGAGTAAAACTCATCATGTAAGATATAGACACAATCAACCAGTTGTGTGAAAACTATTATTATTATTATTATTATTATTATTATTATTATTATTATTATTATTATTATTATTATTATCACTCAAGATAATACTGAAGCCTCATATTCAGCCACTACGCACTCCTGCTGATGAAAATTGTGCCTCAGAAAAGATGGGAGGCGAATTCTTTGATGTGGATCATTAAAACGCTTTTTGGCTCGACTGGAATGGAATGAGACGCCAGCCAACCACTTTGAAGGAGCTGTGACGTACACGCCTCGGGTTGGGGTGGAAGGGGCGGGGAGAGGGGATGGAGGGTGTGGGAGGGGATGCACAGGTCTTGCATATTCTTCTGCTTTGCGCTTTTTCTCTCTTTTTCTCCCTTTTTCTCTTTCTCCTTTGTGGTCTAGTCGGTTGGGTGTTGTTAATCATATCCCCCTTGGTACAATGGATGGTCATTCACCAGAAGGATTAAATTGTCATAGGTCATCCATTACAGGTTGAACATTAATTTTTCGAAGTCGTAAAATGATACCTTCAACACACGGAAATCTCTTCTTTCTTCTGTGTTTCATTATATGACCCTCTCCCTATAGGGGGATAGTGTCTTAGTTGCACTTCACGCGGTGCACTGTAGACAATACTCAAGATTCTTTGCAGCGTCCCTTCGGCTTCTAGCTGCAACCCATTTCGTTCCTTTTACTGTACCTCCGTTCATATTCTCTCTCTCTCTCATCTTATTTCCCATCCTTTCCTAACAATTGTTTCATAGTGCAACTGTGAGGTTTTCCTCCTGTTACACCTTTCAAACCTTTTTACCATCTATCTTCCTCGTCATCAGGTCCCAGCCCTTGACCTTTGACCTAAATTTTTCATTCCATTTTATATAAACCTCCTGTTTAGGAGGCGAAGGATCTGTCATTTCGTGTTTAAATCCCTCCTTTCTTTCTCCCTTTCTTTCTTTCTTTCTTTCTTCCTCTCTTCCTCTTCCTCATTCGTCTCCTCTCGTGACGCCACGAGGACAAAAAGCAATTACTGAGATGGATTCTTAAACGTATGCTCGAGACTTTTTCATTAAATCACGTTCGTTTCATGTTTTTTTTTTATATCTTTCGTGGTCCAGTAGTTCTTGTGAAACTGTCACGTCTCATTCCTCTCGCTCGGAAGGTATAAAGATACGTTTTTAAATTCCTCATATTTCTCACAAAAAATACACAAATGCTTTGATCTTCAAGTTGATAAATGGGAGTATGATTTTTCCGGGAGGCAGACGAAAGTGGAATAAGTGTATTTTAATGTATCGCTCTCTTTATCTTTCTTTTTTCTTTCATCGCTTTCCACCTGCTGGGTCGTGAGTGTTGCATCTGTTATTGTAACTTTGCGTCAATAGAACTTTATTAATTGGGCGTTCATTTGTTTATTTGCTTTATTTGAGGGATTAATTGTCTGTTGGTAATCTAAACTTGTCTGAAGGAAGGATTATCGCCGTGCATACTAAACAGAGACGGGAAAGACAATTGCATTTTCCGCCTTTCTTCACGATTCCAGAGCACACCCCTCTGAACATTCTCTCTCTCTCTCTCTCTCTCTCTCTCTCTCTCTCTCTCTCTCTCTCTCTCTCTCTCTCTGTCCAACGTCAGCAAGCAGGACGACTTGAATGGTCTGAACAAAACGAACGAAATAATCTCTCTCTCTCTCTCTCTCTCTCTCTCTCTCTCTCTCTCTCTCTCTCTCTCTCTCTCTCTCTCTCTCCCCAACGTCAGTAAGCAGGACGACTTGAATGGTCTGAACAAAACGATCGAACTAATCTCTCTCTCTCTCTCTCTCTCTCTCTCTCTCTCCAACATCAGCAAACAGGACGACATGAATGGGGTTTGAACTAACGAAATTAATCTCTTTCATTTTAACTCTCTCTCTCTCTCTCTCTCTCTCTCTCTCTCTCTCTCTCTCTCCAGCGACAGCCAATAGGACGACATGAATGGGCTTTGAACTAACGAACTAATCTCTTTCAATCTCTTTCATTTTAACTCTCTCTCTCTCTCTCTCTCTCTCTCTCTCTCTCTCTCTCTCTCTCTCTCTCTCTCTCTCCAGCGACAGCCAATAGGACGACATGAATGGGCTTTGAACCAGCTCAAACACTTCACAGCGATTGCACCGTCGATGATATCATTCACAAGCTCTATTCTCCATTGCAAAATGCGAGGCTCCATAAGAGTAGATGTTATTCTGAGCTCCAAATTATTTGTAGCGCTTCACGGATTCTTTGCCAGTGTCATGTTGTCTCACTGCCTCGTCTCCGCTCGCTCTTCAGGCTGTTGAAGTTCTGTATGAGATTTGGCTGAGGCGTTGAGCTCTGAAACGGTTTCGGCGTTGTAGCAGAACGGGTTACGGCGTTGAACGTAGAACGGGTTACGGCGTTGAACTTAGAATCGGTTGCGTCGTTGACACACAGAACCAGGTTACGGCGTTGAATATAGAACTGGTTACGGCGTCGAATATAGTACCGGTTTACGGCATTGAATACAGAACTGGTTACGGCGTTGACACACACAGCCGGCTACTGCGTTGAATATAGAACCGGTTACGGTGTTGACACACACACAACCGGTTCCGGCGTTGAATACAGAAACAGTTACGATGTTGAACACAGAACCGGTTACGGCATTGAACGCAGCAGAACCGGTTACGGCGTTGAACGCAGAACCGGTTACGGCGTCGAGCACAGAACCGGTTATGACAATGTTGACAGAGATTAGAAGACTAAAATTGCATGAATGTTGTGGACAAACATCTTTCATACAAAAATGCAGTTACGAAAACATGAAAACATAAAGTTGCAATGAGAGGCGATCTTTTTGAAGCTAACGAAAAGAAAGGATACAAAACAGGCGAATGGCGTGTTTCGGGAAGAAGAAGAATGCTGATATTTCCGAACTTTTACGGCCATAGGTTTTCTTTCTTTGTTCACCATTTTCGTGAGGAAATTACATCGGTAAATTACATTGGTAACTGAAATGAAAACCTTTCTAAAGGTTCAGTAGAAAGGAGTATAGGCTATATGCAATTTAGTCCATAGGCCAAGTGCTGGTACCTGTGAGGTTATTCAACGTTGAAAGGGAATTTGAGAGTAAAAAAATGTTTTAAAGGTTTTGCATGAGGGAAACCTCGCTGTTGCACCATGAAACAATTGTTAGGAGGGGGTGGAAAGTAAAATGAAAGAAAGAGAATATGAACGGAGGTTCAGTAAAAGGAATGAAAGGGGTTGCAGCTAGCGGCCGAGGGGATGCTGCAAAGAACCTTAAGTAAAGCCTACAGTGCATCGCGTGAGGTGCACTGACGGAACTACCCCCTTGTGGGGTAAGGGTTCGGTGTCATTTCCCCTTAGGTATACATTAACACAGTCCATACCAATATATATATATATATATATATATATATATATATATATATATATAATATAATATATATATATGTATATATACATACATACATACACACACTAAGGCCCATACCAACACAGTAATTTTATTAGTGTTATCTAAAGCGCTATAGGGATTAGTATACATTAGAAGATATTTAACTTTAAGTATGAATTCATGCACAGACATATATGTTAGCACAGTACTGTCAATACGAGCTAAAAGCTCGATGGAAATTACAGTATACTTGATTCCGAAATAGGAATCCTGAGTACCTAGAAAATATAATAAATAATGAAGAACAGATTCCTGTTACATATTCCACATCATTTTGAAATTTCTCACATTACGTTTGTAACATGAGGATTTTGTAATGTTAAACCTTACGGATGTGTCTGTCATTTTGTAACTGCTGACGCAGTGTATTCTCAGTGTAAATGGAACGCAGTGTACTTAGTGTAAATGAAAGGAAACACGGGGCATTTTTTACAGACTTAAAGACTCTTACGTAGCGACTTCAAAAACTCAGGTCAGGAGGAATCTGCCCCAGGGCTATTCCAACTTCAGGAAACGTTAGTTTTTTTTTTTAAGTCTGTTTCAGTTTTACGGAATGATATATTTTTTAACAGAGCTAGAAAAATCAAGGTGACATTTTTGGCTTTGAGATGTGATACTTACATTGAAAACTGTTCATTTTGTGTGTATTTATACGCACTTAAACGTTGTAGAAAATTTTCAGTATTATTTTATAAAAATTCTGTATGGCGGCCAGGAATGCTTTCATAGAAAAGAAATGTATTTTAGGATGTGATATGAGCATAAGTAACAGTTTGATACAGAAATAATTTTCGTAATTATGATGAAGACGAAAACTTAAGAACAATAACACCAGCGAATCGTAAGGAGAATACAAAAGCTGTTCTGTTCGTGCATTGTCGAGAGAGCAGCCATGCCAGTTGAGGAGATAGATCTGAGAAGATAAAAGTGTTAGACGATATACTTTTATGCGCACACCATGACTGCTAATGTTCGATGGAGCCATAGTAACAACATTAGGAAATTACTAAAAAAAAAAAAGGTTTGAAAATTCATCATCTAAAACATTCGATACATCCAAAATCCGTTTAATTCGAGCATCATCCACCTAATGACTGGCCGAAGAGGCACGTCAAAAACTACCCAAGTAGTTTTTTCTTTTTGTTTCATTTTTCCCGTTGGTACTTCGGGCTCTTTAAAGCCAATTACAAGTTTAGACCCTCGGAAACTTCCTACCAGCAATTATTAATAATTGCCAAAAGATCATTGATATTTTCACCGGAATTTATGACCTAAAGGGAAAAAAGTAACCGCAGATGAAAGAAGCAATACTTGTCTGCACTATTCCATACTAACGATGGGTTATCGGGGAGGGGGTTTGGGTTATGGGAGAGGGGGTTTGTGGAGGGGGGGGGGGAGCCTAGGACCAAGACCAATTGCCTCGAATTTAAGTAATCAACAGCAGATGGCAAGGTTTTGGCTCAATGCACTAAAAGGTTGGCTGAGAGTTTAATCAATAGTTATTTGTTCAAGCAAACTCAAGATTTTCATTGTATTGTACTTAGGTGACTGGAATACTTTCCGGTATCGATTGGTTAAGAAAACGGGGTAAAAATATCACAGCTTATTTATCAGCAATGTACGCCAGGAGAAGCATATCCATAGTCATGCTACTGTAGAAATATACTTATAAAAAATAAAATTCCACAGAGAGCTTTTTATAGTGTATTTGTACTGTTGCATAACTATGAATTTGTCTCCATATAGATTTTTATGGAGTGGTAACCCCTTCCAAATATTAACACACAAATATATATATATATATATATATATATATATATATATATATATATATATATATATATATATATATATATATATATACATATATATGTATGTGTGTATTTATACACACTTAAATATTGTAAAAAAAGTAATTGTTAAATTATTTAACAAAAATTCTGCATGGCAGCCAGGAATGCTTTCACAGAAAAGAAATGCATTTTAGGATGTGAAATGAACACAAGTCATTTTTACGTTAAAAGATACTTTGGAACTATTAAAAAGAAATTTACAGCAGAGAGAGAGAGAGAGAGAGAGAGAGAGAGAGAGAGAGAGAGAGAGAGAGAGAGAGAGAGAGAGAATCATTTCTGAATCATCTTGTACAATTAACCTGACAGGGAGTTATATAAGGTGCAAAATAAATAATGACATTCCTCTTATTCTGCTTCTCCGTAACATTATTATTATTATTATTATTCAAGACAACACTGCACCCTCATATTCATCTGGTGCGTTCCCCGGCTGATGAAAATTCCGCTGAAAGAAGAAGCGGGCGGAATTTCTTTTGATGTGGGCGGATCATTAAAACGTTTTCTGGCTCTAATGGAAAGGAAAGAGGCGCCAGGCACTTTGAAGAAGGTGCTGTGACGTGCACAGGCCTAGCGTAATCATCTCTCTCTCTCTCTCTCTCTCTCTCTCTCTCTCTCTCTCTCTCTCTCTCTCTCTCTCTCTCGTGGGGATTGCTTTTATCATCAGCAAACTCATGCTGGAAAATTCTTTCTTATGAACGCTGGCGAGAGGATTCTCTCTCTCTCTCTCTCTCTCTCTCTCTCTCTCTCTCTCTCTCTCTCTCTCTCTCTCTCGTTCGTGGGGATTGCTTTTATCGTCTACAAAGGCATGCTGGGAAATTCTTTCTTATGAACGAGACTGAAAAAATGATGCCAAATGAGCTGGCAGGATAAAATAAAGTTAGACAAGTGTAAACAAAAGAAAGTTCAATAAAATGAAAAAAAAAGAAAGATAAAATGAAACAAAAGAAAGTTAGATCAAATTAAATAAAAGAAAGTTTTGATAAAATGAAACAGAAGGAAGTTAGATAAAATGGAACAAAGATTTTTTTATGTTTTGAATATAACCGTTTTTAATTGAATTTCGATTATTTATTATTATTTTGTTACATGGAGGCATATTTATTAGATGATGTAAAATAATTTCAGTTTATAAGAAAACCTTATTTTTTAATGGAAAATACGCATTTCTTATAAGAAAAACTAAAAATTATAACATTACCCTTAACCTATACCTCCAAAAAGTTTTTAACACCAGACAAGTCATATTTTCATAGGAAAAAATTGGTACCAAGGAAAACAACTTCTTAACAAAAAAATTAAAATAAACTCATTATATTAAAAAGACAAAATGAAAGGAAAATAAACTATTATTACAAAAAAATCTTGTCCAGAATAGAAACCCTGTGGGTCATAAAAAAACTAATACTAATTAAAAACTTTTGTTGTTTTCTATGTAGGTTTTTATGAAGTCCCACCTTCGCCCAGGGCGCTCCGTAAGACCTTCATTCCTTTTACCATACTTCCGTTTATATTCTCGTTCTTCCATCTTCCGTTCCTCAACCCTCTCCTAACAGTTGTTTCGTAGTGCATCTGCGAGGTTTTCCTCCTGTTACACCTTTCAAACCTACCTACTCTTCAGTTTCCCTTCCAACGCTGGATGACCTCATAGGTCCCAGCGCTTGGCCTTTGGCCAAAACTCTATATTCCATTCTATTCCTTGGTCTTATTTTGGTGTACGCGTATTTGTATTGACATTCTCCGAATCGCAAATGCATATTCCGTATTCCATATTACTTGTCAGTTCCTCATGTCTTGTTAATTCCTCGTGGCTTGTCAGTTCCTCGTGTCTTGTCAATTCCTTGTGTCTTGTCAATTCCTCGTGTCTTGTCAATTCCTCATATCTTGTCTATTCCTCGTGTCCTGTCAATTCCTCATACCTTGTCAATTCCACATGTCTTGTCAATTCCTCATGTCTTGTCAATTCCTCATGTTTTGTCAATTCCTCATGTCTTGTCTATTCCTCATATCTTGTCTGCTCATATCTTGCCAATCCCTCATGTCTTGTCAATTCCTCATATCTTGTCTGCTCCTCATTTCTTGCCAATTCCTCATGTCTTGTCAATTCCTCATATCTTGTCTATTCCTCATATCTTGTCTATTTCTCATATCTTGTCAGTTCCTCATATCTTGTCAATTCCTCATATCTTGTCAATTCCTCATATCTTGTCAATTTCTCATATCTTGTCAATTCCTCATGTCTTGTCAATTCTCATGGCTTGTCAATTCCTCATACCTTGTCAATTCCACATATCTTGTCAATTCCTCATGTCTTGTCAATTCCTCATGTTTTGTCAATTCCTCATATCTTGTCAATTTCTCATATCTTGTCAGTTCCTCATACCTTGTCAATCCTCATATCTTGTCTATTCCTCTTATCTTGTCTGTTCCTCATATCTTGCCAATTCCTCATGTCTTGTCAATTCCTCATATCTTGTCAATTCCTCATACCTTGTCAGTTCCTCATAACTTGTCAATTCCTCATATCTTGTCCATTTCTCATATCTTGTCAATTCCTTATATCTTGTCAGTTGCTCATGTCTGGTCACTTCCTCATATCTTGTCAGTTCCTCATAACTTGTCAATTCCTCATATCTTGTCAGTTCCTCATATTTTGTCAGTTCCTCATGTATTGTCAATTCCTCAATATCACAGCCCTCAACAAAAGGCTGTCGCCTTTAGTTTAAGATATCAATAAAGATAAGACAATCAGCAATTAAATCTGAGTTACTGTAATTACAATAATTACGAAGATTCGCCATTTTTCACGCGTGTTGCCCAGTGTCATATTTCTATCATTCTTTACGACACCAATTACAATTTCAAGAGCGCGGATAACGTTAAGGTCTCAT
The DNA here is from genome assembly GCF_040412425.1 of Macrobrachium rosenbergii. Classification (NCBI taxonomy): domain Eukaryota; kingdom Metazoa; phylum Arthropoda; class Malacostraca; order Decapoda; family Palaemonidae; genus Macrobrachium; species Macrobrachium rosenbergii. The sequence continues at coordinate 36,280,858 of NC_089782.1, forward strand.
ACTTGTCAGGAGGAGACGATACGGTCGTTTGTATTGAGAGGGAAACGGTTATAAAAGTATTACATGTTTTCTCTCTCTCTCTCTCTCTCTCTCTCTCTCTCTCTCTCTCTCTCTCTCATGCACACACACGCAATCACACACACATACACATGTACATACACTGATACACGCAGCCGTATATGTGAGTATTAGTTTTACTCTCTCTCTCTCTCTCTCTCTCTCTCTCTCTCTCTCTCTCTCTCTCACATACACTAAAACACGCGCAGTTGCACATTTGTATATCAGTTTTACTTACATGCTCTCTCTCTCTCTCTCTCTCTCTCTCTCTCTCTCTCTCTCTCTCTCTCTCTCTCTCTCGTCTTGAACTAAATCACTTTATTGAATCCAGAACACCCGCTCTCATGCTCTTTACTCTCTCTCTCTCTCTCTCTCTCTCTCTCTCTCTCTCTCTCAATACTCTTGGCTGTATCCTTTGTACATCGCCTTTTATTATGCTCTCTCTCTCTCTCTCTCTCTCTCTCTCTCTCTCTCTCTCTCTCTCTCTCTCTCTCGTTGTTACAATATCCCATTGAATCCAGAACACCCACTCCTGCTCTCTCTCTCTCTCTCTCTCTCTCTCTCTCTCTCTCTCTCTCTCTCTCAAGCCAGCAAACAAGAAGGGTTGAATGGGCCGTGTTCTGCAACGGATATCGCAATCACTGCCGTAAATAACACCATTCACCAACTTTAGCCTCCATGGCTGCCTGCAAGACGCGTCGAAAGCAGATGCTACACTAAGAGCCTTCGTAATTACTCGCAGCTCGTCACGGCAAGTGCCCCCGACACAATAGCTCAGTGCGCGCGTGCGCGCTCTTTTGTCACGGGAGACAGTTGCACGGCATTCCGGATGAGCTCTTGTTTGGCGATGGCTGGGACTGATGGCAATTTATTTTTCTTTTAATAATTTAACATAGAAGCTTCACTCATTGGTTTCATTACACTGAAGTGTTTGCGATAGATTACAGGATAAAATTAATGAAAGGTAAGGTTAGCTAAAATAACGAGATTGAACGTAAATAAGGAATTAAAGTTTAACCATTCAGTTCCCAATCTGATTGGATGTTTACCACTCTGCGATACGGGCTAACGGAATTGGGCAATTTGGAGCTGCAGATTGGGCTCCACCGTTTGGGAGTTTGGCATTTCAGCACTAGAAAGGTACAGAAAAGAGCTCTAAGGAGATATAACACAATATTGTGAAAGTAATTTACTTTCATATAAAACTTATAGGGATTTATGAAAACATTCGTTTACCAAATATTGTACATAACATTTATTTCTAGGAATATAGGAATACAGAAATTAGGCGCTGGGGCCTATGAGGCCAGTCGGCGCTGGAAGGGAAGTTGACAGTAAAAAGGTTTTAAGGTGTAACAGGAGGAAAACCTCGCGGTCGCCCTATGAAACAACTGTTAGAGAGGGTGGAAAGTCAGATGGAAGAAACAGAATATGAACGGAGGTACAGGAAAAGGAATGAAAGAGGTTGCAGCTTGGGGTCGAAGGGACGCTGCAGAGAACCTTAAATAATGCCTACAGTGCACTACGTGAGGTGCACTGACGGCACTACCTCCATACAGGGCATTTACTCGTATTTCTAGTTAGAAATTGGATTGTTTTATCTTTATATTAAATTGATAAGGATGTATCAAGCATTAGTACATCTTTAAATATATATACAGTATATATATGTATATATATATATATATTATATATATATATATATATATATATTTAATTATATTTATATTATATTTTAAGTGCGCAAAACAAAGTTTGCTTTATCCAGAAAAAATAATCCCTAAGAAGTTCAAGCGGTTTATTGTTATTCCTTTAATAATAATAATATTTCATCTTTATGTATCTCAAGAGTTGTTTATATCCCTTCAGCTGTTGTACGATTATAAAACAACTAAGGAGTTATAAATAAAAACAGCGTGTTTTATAACCAAACCTCCTCCATCCATAGTTAAAAACTAAGGGATCTTCGTAATTATTTCGCGGTTATAAACCAACTAAGTAGATATAAAATCAATCAAATTTTATAACCAATACAAAACAAGTAAAAAATGCGCCGAAGTCTCTTCGGCCCAATCGAGTTTTCTGTACATCGTATAATCAAGGCCACCGAAAATAAATCTTAATCTTTCGGTGGTCTTGGTATAATGCCGTATGAGCCGCGACCCATGAAACTTTAACCACGGCCTGGTGGTGGCCTGGCCTATATCGTTGCCAGACGCACGATTATGGCTAACCTTAACCTTAAACAAAATCAAAACTACTGAGGCTAGAGGGCTGCGATTTGATATGTTTGATGATTGGAGGGTAGATGATCAACCTACCAATTTGTAGCCCTTTAGCGTCAGTAGTTTTTAAGATCCGAGAACGGACGGACAGACTTCTTTTCAGAAAACTAGAATCAGGTTTGATAACCAATACCTCGTCCGTAGGTCAAGCGAAGGAGTGAAGATCATTGAATAAGCAATGAGAGAAATCACATCACGAACAGAATCTGGAACAGATTGTCAAGCGAAAGCAACATTAGGATGAATTACTGGTACAGTGAATTCAAAGGCATTGAGAAAACCACAGTACATAAAGGGAGTCTAAATACAAGCCAAGGCGATAGTTGTTAGTATGCATTAATGGTATATTAAGTGCAAGGAACTCGTGGGGGAAAATTGTGACAGTTGTAATATTATTCCGATAAAGGAAAAGCGATGGATGACACGTTCATATAGATGTGAATAGATAAGATATGAGTCATATGACTTTAAACTATATTAATTGTTATTTTCTTGTGAATGCATTTACAGTGTGTTTATATTTTAGAATTTATCTGTTATTGCATCTTGTTAGTCATTTCAGGGTTTATCGTATTTTGGTTCAGAATTGCGTCTTTGAGATTCCTGGAATGGAAAATGTTTT
>NC_089782.1:36288821-36291321 GCF_040412425.1 Macrobrachium rosenbergii
CAACCCCTTTCGTTCCTTTTACTGTACCTCCTTTCATAATCTCTTTCTTCCGTCTTACTTTCCTCAACCCTCTTCTAACAATTGATTCATAGTGCAACTGCTTTGAGGTTTTCCTCCTGTTAGACTTTTCAAGCCTTTTACTGTCAACTTCCGTTTCAGCGCTGAATGACCTCATAGGTCCCAGTGCTTGGCCTTTGGCCTAAATTCTATATTCAGTTCAATTCATCTGTTCATGAATACTCTGTTTTTTCATGGGTTCTGTTTTTCGTAGATTGATTTTGAGTCCCGTCTCACTAGATGCACGATGCGTTCTGTTAAACAACCTTTTTAAATCTTGTGGTATTTTCCTGAAGAAAGCAGCGTCATTCGTATATTTTATTCAAGTCTGGCGAGCCTCAGTTTTACTCCTCTTCCATTTCCCACCACTTTTTTAGTTTTCTGTAAAAGAAAACTATTGTGCCAGCTTTGTCTGTCCGTCCGCACTTTTTCTGTCCGCCCTCAGATCTTGAAAACTACTGAGGCTAGAGGGCTGCAAATTGGTATGTTGATCATCCACCCTCCAATCATCAAACATACCAAATTGCAGCTCTCTAGCCTCTTCAGTAGTTTTTATTTTTATTTAGGGTTAAAGTTAGTCATAATGGTGCATCTGCCAACGATCTTAGAAAGGCCACCACCGGGCCGTGGTTAAAGTTTCATGGGCCGCGGCTCTTTCAACATTATACCGAGACCAACAGAAGTTAGATCTATTTTCAGTGGCCTTGAGTATACGCTGTACAGAAATCTCGATCGCGCCGAAGAAATTCCGCGCATTTTTTACTTGTTTTCGTGATTGACTCTGAAAAGGCCAAATAGCAAGGGTGGAATAACATTCCCTTGTAGTACCCCACTATTAGACCCCATCGACATTAACTTGGCATCTACTCCGTTCATGGATAGTTCCTCATCCGAGTGACTAATGATCTATGGAAATTTTGACTGCTTCCTCGTTTCTTCATATAACCTTCCTTTTTCTACGAGGCGTCTGTATCGTTAAGCCCGAGGTCTTTGCTCGTGAAAACTCTATAGAGTTCAAGTCTGAAATCGTTTAATTTTGCAGCAAACCAAGATAGAGGTTATAAAAACTTCCCAAGTGCACATCTGAGCCTGTTTATAATTGCGAGTGGAACTAATGTTTAAAGAACAACTTTAGTCGTAGCCGAGACAAACGACGAGTTATTCTGTGTCCCCATAAAGGTTAATTATCCCCGTACCAAATAAATATGAGGTCAATTAGCACTAATTAACCTGCACTTTGACCGAAACGGCCGCGAAAGAAGGCCACGCGAAGGGAAAAGAAACGGGATGCGCCTAGCAGTGTTCAAAGCGTGGAAAGATTCGGGTTCCATTGTTCCCCGTTCCACAGATTCGTTCCTTTGTGACGTGAGGAAGACTCTGTTATCATTTGTTTAGAGGAATTCTTTTTTCTATTTTTTTTTTTCGTAGCGTGACTATTCTATTTTGCGAGGAAGTTGCAACGCCGTGATAACTGAATCGAGAGAAGAAATAAAAAAAGCGAATGTGTAGAAAACCTTTCTTAATTGGCTGGAGGGAAAATGAGTGCACGCGTGTCCTCATTCGACTACAGAAAAGTTGGGCGTGAGGAACGTTACGTCATCTGTGACGTGGATGCATTCGTCACGCTCGGAAAAATGAAGACGGGGTGAAAAAGAGGAAAATGAAATGCGACGAATTGTTTTCCGCGTAGGAGACCTGCAGTAGTTCGCTGTAGAGTAAAATCGGAAATGTGGTTCACCCACTTCTCACCTTTATCAGGTGCAATCAGCCTAAGCGAGCACAGTGGGTGAGTGGTGTAGCGCCAGGCTCATCTTTGCTAGACCGCTGGATTGCTCCTGGCCCACTCTCTTCCAGCCCATTCAGCTGTAAGTTGGCACCAGCGTATTTTGGGTAAGGAGAATAATAATAATAATAATAATAATGGTAGCAGTAGTAATAATAATAATAATAATAATAATAATAATAATAATAATAATAATAATAATAGTAGTAGTAATAATAATGGCATCTTTTAACGCATCTCACTTCCTCTCACTTTTAGTATGCATCCGACCATCACATTTTTACGCAAAGTCTGAAACGAATGTAAACTGGATGTTTACAAATGCCTTACGCAAACAGAAAAGTTATTGCACAACTAAAATTACACTGCGTTTTGGGGAATATTTTTAAAGCATTTGGTTGAAAAAAAAATTACTAAACATTCGTTTTCCTGAAAGGACGGTATGCCAAAAATAACCCGTTACTCTCAGAGGACCCGACAAGATCAATCAACATCAAATTTGAATGATATCATTTGAGTGATACCCTTAAGTTCTTGGTTTATTTCCCGATGCGTATTATTTCAAAACTTATGTAAAAAAAAGTTTTTAAATTTTTTTTTGTTTCGTTGATTTTCGTTCTGGATTTTTATTTTTTATTTTGGGGAAGTGGAAATTTTTTT
>NC_089782.1:36296321-36328821 GCF_040412425.1 Macrobrachium rosenbergii
CGTGGCTTCACGGAAGAACCTCGAGTTAGAATGACATCGAGCTGAAGTAATTTGACAACAGAGTATATTTGCATTTTCATTTTTAATATATATACTTTTATATATTTTTTAATAGTTCGGGAGCTGCCGTTATTTCGAAATTTAAACTGTCATTCATCGTTTCTTTTCCATTTTTTTTCTCAAATGTCATGCCGGTAAAAGGACCTAAAAATTTTAATTTTTACTTAATGCTCATTCTTTATGCTCTTTTATAGCATTGCCATGCAACATACCGACATAATAAATCTTATATTACTCATTTCGGTCGTCAGGAAAACTTTTAAATTCCATGGAAAATTGTTAGGAAAATGTTCTTTACACTGATAAGCTGTTTTTTTTATTCATATTTAAAAGCGTTTTCCCTTGGTTGAAGTTGCATAAACCTCTTATTTGAATAAAGCAAGCATGATGAATAAGGCTAAATAAGGCATAATAACTTTAGGCACCATGAAAAAATATACAACTCGATACTTTAGCGTAAGTTATTCTTTTAAAAGGCAAACATGGATGCGTAAAATCCTATACACACTGATCTGCGTGCATACATGCATACATAAATTCATACATGCACACACATAAATGCATACATACATACATACATTCATACATACATTCATAAACACATACACCACTATAGCCAACTTTGTAAATGAACCTTCTTTTGGTCACAAAATGCTCAGAGAGAGAGAGAGAGAGAGAGAGAGAGAGAGAGAGAGAGAGAGAGAGAGAGAGAGAGAGAGAGAGAGAGAGAGGGGGGTCAAAATGGTTCCCTCTAACCAAGAAGGGTTTTGACAAAGGACGAAACTCCCTTCATTTCCATCTCCAAATGTATTTGCTAAAATGAAGAAGGGGGAGGGGATGTCGTGGAGTGGAGTGGTGTTTTGTGGGGGAGGGGCACAGCAAGGGAATTTTTATGGCGTGGGGAGGAGAGAGGAAAGGAAAGGGAATGGGTAGGAATGCTAATATAAGTTCCTCAACTCCTTCATTTATTTTCTGCATTTTTTCCGTCAACAGAATTTTCATTTGGTAGTGCCAGTTTACTGACTCTCTCTCTCTCTCTCTCTCTCTCTCTCTCTCTCTCTCTCTCTCTCTCTCTCTCACAATCGAGGAGCTATCGTTCGATCCCCGACCCTGTCGAGGGTAGGAGCTGCATCGAGATGTTTTCATAAGAATCCAGTTTGCCTCTGTTGACCTAAGCAGTGAATGTATATTATCACATCACATTAGTATTAACGATTAGAGGTCTCGACTAGCTAATAGTCACTCAGTGATAAGTTCATTGTTTCTAAACCGATGAGAGGCATAAATAATAAGAACAACAACAAAAACAGCTACAGTTGCAACAACAAACGCAACATTCAACAAGTAAAAAATGCGCCGAAGTATCTTCGGCGCAATCGAGTTTTCTGTGCAGCGTATTATCAAGGCCACCGAAAACGGATCTATCCTTTTGTGGTCTCGGTATAATGCTGCATGAGCCACGGCCCATGAAACTTTAACCACGGCCTGGTGGTGGCCTATCCTATATCGTTGCCAGAGGCACGATTATGGCTTACTTTAACCTTAAATAAAATAAAAACTACTGAGGCTAGAGGGCTGCAGTTTGGTATGTTTGATGATTGGAGGGTGGATGATCAACATACGAATTTGCAGCCCTCTAGCCTCGGTAGTTTTTATTTTATTTACTGAAAGGAGAGCGAGTTATGAGATAAGAAGTATATTCAGAATCTTCCTCAGTCTTGACCCCCCCCCATTCCCCACCCCCTCCCCATTCCTCAGACCCCCTCCCCACATAGCCTTCCTACTATTCCACTCCCCAACTCCCCACACCCCCACCCCCACCTCACTCATCAACCCCCCACAGAGCCTTTCCTATTCTCTCCCCACACCTCCCCACCCTCACACCCCTACTTCTCAAACACCCCCCCTCTCCCCTGACGAACCTTCCCTACTCTCTCCCCCACACCCCACCCCCTCCCCACGCCCGTGTCTCCCCGCCGTCACCTCGACTTCAGATCCGAAAACGAAGACGAAAAAATAATTGTCTGCAGAAATCCACAGAGGAAATAATTGGATGACTTAAATCCTGAAGGGAAGTGAGAGAGAATATACAGAATCGGCACAAAAAGGTCGAAATGGCACGGATGTTTTCGTGCCAGAACGCGGAAGTCGTGATATGAGGCGGTAGGCATCTCCATTTAAAAAATAAATTAATAAATGAGATTCCTGTCGCTGGTATTATTCTGGGAACAGGATCCCTGTCGAGTCGTTCGGTTGGGCGTGATGTTACGCTTTTATTACTTTTGTCACGGCAGTATTAAAAAGTAAATTCTTTTCAGTTTTTCTGAGGAGTTATTTATGTATATATATGTGTGTGTGTGTGTGTGTGTGTATGTAATGTACGTATATACGTATATATATATATATGTGTGTGTGTGTATGTATGTATATATATATATATATATATATATATATATATATATATATATATATATATATATATATATATATATATATATATATATATATATATATATATATATATATGGTAAGCTATCAGCTGAGTGGAAATGAATCACTTTCCTTATTACTTGAGGATTAATTCTAATGAAGGGGGATTTTAGTGAAAAAATCTTTCATTACTTCCGTATTATCTCATATTCCCACTCTATGAACCTGACGTATATAATCTCCCATAATTAATCTTGAGCAAGAGGCCATTCTAACTAAGCTTCATACACTTCAGTTGAGCTTAAATACGTAGTCTAAGCTTCATACACTTTAGACAAGCTTGACTAACGTATTTTAAGCTTCATACAGTGTATAAAGACTATGGATATTGATAAGGGTTTGTCTCTCTAACCGTTTTCTTCTAAACGCTTCAAGAAACTGTTCTATCTTCAATAAAGTGAATCTATAACAGTACTCTGTCTGCCTGACTGTATAGCCATCTTTAGACATGTCTGAAGAGTCTGAACAACTTGAAAGGAACAAACAACTTGAAAGTATCGCGGAGTAACTTGGGGGCTTCAAGTTGCGCACAGCAACACTTCCTCAGCTTTTTTAGGAAAGAGAAAGAGTCATTTGTCACGTAGCGGGCCAAAAAAAAAAAAAAAATAATAAAATTAATTTTTATTTTCTTCCATTAATGGAAAACACCAACATGCGAGGGTACTGGTTTAACGATTAAACTGCTGGAATGTTTCTCTCTCTCTCTCTCTCTCTCTCTCTCTCTCTCTCTCTCTCTCTCTCTCTCTTGTAAATATATTATATATATATATATATATATATATATATATATATAATATACTTACATATATGTATATATACATAAATTTACAACAGAGAGAGAGAGAGAGAGAGAGAGAGAGAGAGAGAGAGAGAGAGAGAGAGAGAGAGAGAGAGAGAGAACATTCCAGTGGTTTAATCGCTAAACCAGTAACAAGGCATGCTGGTGTTTTATTCATTTCTCTCTATAATGTGGTTCGGATTCCACAATAAACTGTAGGTCCCGTTGCTAGGTAACCAATTGGTTCTTAGCCACGTAAAAATAAATCTAATCCTTCGGGCCAGCCCTAGGAGAGCTGTTAATCAGCTCAGTGGTCTGGTTAAACTAAGATATACTTAACTTACACTAATCAAAGAAAATAAAAGTAATTTTTTGCTGGTACTTGACAAATACATACATACATACATACATACATACATATATATGTATATATTATATATATACATACATACATATATATATATATATATATACATATATATATATGTATATATATATATATATATATATAATATATATATATATATATATATATATATATATACACATACATAAATTCCTTGGAGGGTAGGGGCTCGCCCATTGTAACACGCCATTCCCGATAAGCAGGTGAATACATCACACTAATGCCATGTTGCAGTGTTGCAGCTCAACGGAACGACAGGAATCATCTTCATTGGGACAGCTGCGTTATTGAGTTTCCCCGGAGACCGAGACTTCATTTATGATATTAGCAATCTAATCTCGCAATTATCTCCCAGGGACAGATCATCGGAATTGCATCAGTGGCTCATTTTAATGAGGTAGATCGTGTTGATATAATATATGTATGGGGTATGTGTATGCATGTATTATGTATATGTATATATATATGTATATTATATATATATATATATATATATATATATATATATATATATATATATATATATATATTTATATGTATATATATAATTTATATATATGTATTTAAATTATATATATATATATATACATATCTATATATATATATATATAAAAATATATATATATATATATATATATATATATATATATATATATATATATATATATAAATGGTCAGATATCATTGCATACAGGTATCACCGAAATCATCCAAAAGTATTTTTATCTCTCAAACATTCGTGACCTATATCTCCTGACTCTTCGTCACCTCCACAAGAACGTTCTTCTGTCAATTTTATCGACAGATCCGTCGATGGAACGGCAAATAACAGTGACCTTAATAAGGTCGATTTACAAGTGTTCTCCTCGAATTGTTCTCCTGACTTGAAAACTCTTCTTTTATATTCGTTTTTCTTAGTCTGATTTTTTTTTATGGGTGGAGTGAAAATTTTTTTAGAATTTTGTACTTACTTTAAGCTTGAGTTTACCGTTTCAGCTTTTTTTTTTATCTGTTACTAGAAGAATTGTTTTTATTATATTTGCTCTGGTTATTTTATAATTGTAATTATTAGTAGGAGAAGAATTACCATAACGGTAGCTCAGTAATTCAGTGCACATATTTGCATAAAGAGAGAGAGAGAGAGAGAGAGAGAGAGAGAGAGAGAGAGAGAGAGAGAGAGATTAAAACGAAGCATAAAGAATAATACAAATGAAAGCTCAATCTCTAATAACTGTTGTTTTCATCTTAAGAATTCTGTACAAACTGAAATGAATTTATGGAGTAAGAAAACGCTCTTCACCAGAAGCATTTCAGAAAGATTCACTTATTCACCATTCACCTTTGTATTCCCACATCCTACACACACTCCAATCATCGCCTGTTTCATCTTTACTGTGTGACTCGCAGTTTGAAGTTTTCATTTTGGAAAGAGAAAATATCTGCTCAGCTTCTCTTTCATTCTCATTCATTCTCTTTCAGTCTCTTTCATTCTCTTTCATTCTCACCAGACCCCGTGACTCGCCATCTGAACGTTTCATTAAAAAAAAAAAAGGAAATAGTTGGCTTTGTATGACAGGGAACTTTTGTACCTGTGCTTTGATACCGTTTGTAATTGCTTTTCTCTACCTTCTTCTTTCTCATTGGGATTCAGAAGTCTGGTCCAAGACAGTCACTTTTTCTTCTAGGAGTTTTATCTTGGCTGCAACTGATTTTTGATAGCCATTCAGAAGTCTGTTCCAAGACAGCCACTTTTACTCCTAGGAATTTTATCTTGGCTGCAACTGATTTCTGAGAGCCATTCAGAAGTCTGCTCCAAGACAGTCACTTTCTTTCCTAGGAGTTTTATCTTGGCTGCAACTGATTTCTGATAGCCATCCAGAAGTCTGTTCCAAGACAGCCACTTTTACTCCTAGGAATTTTATCTTGGCTGCAACTGATTTCTGATAGCCATTCAGAAGTCTGTTCCAAGACAGCCACTTTTACTTTTTATCTTGGCTGCAACTGATTTCTGATAGCCATTCAGAAGTCTGTTCCAAGACAGCCACTTTTACTCTTTTTATCTTGCTGCAACTGATTTCTGATTTCAGAAGTCTGCTCCAAGACAGCCATTTCTTTCCTAGGAGTTTTATCTTGGCTGCAACTGATTTCTGAGAGCCATCCAGAAGTCTGTTCAAGACAGCCACTTTTACTCCTAGGAATTTTATCTTGGCTGCAACTGATTTCTGATAGCCATTCAGAAGTCTGTTCCAAGACAGCCACTTTTACTCCTAGGAATTTTATCTTGGCTGCAACTGATTTCTGATAGCCATTCAGAAGTCTGCTCCAAGACAGTCACTTTCTTTCCTAGGAGTTTTATCTTGGCTGCAACTGATTTCTGATAGCCATCCAGAAGTCTGTTCCAAGACAGCCACTTTTACTCCTAGGAATTTTATCTTGGCTGCAACTGATTTCTGATAGCCATTCAGAAGTCTGCTCCAAGACAGTCACTTCTTTCCTAGGAGTTTTATCTTGGCTGCAACTGATTTCTGATAGCCATCCAGAAGTCTGTTCCAAGACAGCTTTTACTCCTAGCTTGGCTGCAACTGATTTCTGATAGCCATTCAGAAGTCTGTTCCAAGACAGCCACTTTTACTCCTAGGTTTTTATCTTGGCTGCAACTGATTTCTAGCCATCCAGAAGTCTGTTCCAAGACAGCCACTTTACTCCTAGAAATTTTATCTTGGCTGCAACTGATTTCTGATAGCCATTCAGAAGTCTGTTCCAAGACAACTACTTTTACTCCTAGGAATTTTATCTTGGCTGCAACTGATTTCTGATAGCCATTCAGAAGTCTGTTCCAAGACAGCCACTTTTACTCCTAGGAATTTTATCTTGGCTGCAACTGATTTCTGATAGCCATCCAGAAGTCTGTTCCAAGACAGCCACTTTTACTCCTAGGAATTTTATCTTGGCTGCAACTGATTTCTGATAGCCATTCAGAAGTCTGCTCCAAGACAGCCACTTTTACTCCTAGGAATTTTATCTTGGCTGCAACTGATTTCTGATAGCCATCCAGAAGTCTGTTCCAAGACAGCCTTTTACTCCTAGAATTTTATCTTGGCTGCAACTGATTTCTGATAGCCATTCAGAAGTCTGCTCCAAGACAGCCACTTTACTCTAGGAATTTTATCTTGGCTGCAACTGATTTCTGATAGCCATCCAGAAGTCTGTTCCAAGACAGCCACTTTTACTCCTAGGAATTTTATCTTGGCTGCAACTGATTTCTGAGAGCCATTCAGAAGTCTGTTCCAAGACAGTCACTTTCTTTCCTAGGAGTTTTATCTTGGCTGCAACTGATTTCTGATAGCCATCCAGAAGTCTGTTCCAAGACAGCCACTTTTACTCCTAGGAATTTTATCTTGGCTGCAACTGATTTCTGAGAGCCATTCAGAAGTCTGCTCCAAGACAGTCACTTTCTTTCCTAGGAGTTTTATCTTGGCTGCAACTGATTTCTGAGAGCCATTCAGAAGTCTGCTCCAAGACAGTCACTTTCTTTCCTAGGAGTTTTATCTTGGCTGCAACTGATTTCTGAGAGCCATTCAGAAGTCTGCTCCAAGACAGTCACTTTCTTTCCTAGGAGTTTTATCTTGGCTGCAACTGATTTCTGAGAGCCATCCAGAAGTCTGTTCCAAGACAGCCACTTTTACTCCTAGGAATTTTATCTTGGCTGCAACTGATTTCTGAGAGCCATTCAGAAGTCTGCTCCAAGACAGTCACTTTCTTTCCTAGGAGTTTTATCTTGGCTGCAACTGATTTCTGATAGCCATCCAGAAGTCTGTTCCAAGACAGCCACTTTTCCTCCTAGGACTTTTATCTTGGCTGCAACAAAAAGTGGAATAGTTTGCATAGCCACCCTAGTGTATTTGTAGAATCTGATCTCCAAATATTTAAATGAGGTGCAGATTCAGTCCAGCTCTCTGCTGCTGACGTCTTCTGAATATCAGATGCATCGGTTTTATTTTCCTTTCTCTCATATTTATTTGTTTATCACCTTTTCCTAAAACTAGTCTCTCTTTCTGCAGGCTGGTTCCCTTGGAGCCCTCTTGGGTTTATGGGCTATTGACTGTCTTTTTTTTACCCCGTAGGGGGCTAGTGCCGTCAGTGCTCCTCATGCGGTGCAACGTAGGCATTACTTGATGTTCTTTGCAGCGTGCCTTCTGCCCCTAACTGCAACCCCTTTCGTTCCTTTTACTGTACCTCCTTTCATATTCTCTTTCTCCCATCTTACTTTCTACTCTCTCCTAACAACTGATTCATAGTGCAACTGCTTTGAGGTTTTCCTCCTGCTACAACTTTCAAACCTTTTACTGTCAATTTCCGTTTCAACCCCGAATGACCTCACTGGTCCCAGTGCTTGGCCTTTGGCCTAAATTCTACATGCAATTCAATTCAGTTGATGATTTTCTAAATCGACAATACATGAAGTCTGTCAGTCGAGAATCTGGGGACAGAGGTCAGACCCCTTCGCTATTTTTGTGTTTCTATGGATGTGATTTCTTTTCCATATATTTTTGTATTTCGTTGCATTGGATATCCTTTTAGTTCATTTGATATCTTTGAGAGGGGTTGGTAAATCTCTCTCTCTCTCTCTCTCTCTCTCTCTCTCTCTCTCTCTCTCTCTCTCTCTCTCTCTGCCACCAGCGTATTGCATTATATTGGGGTACATGTCAGTATATGTATATATATATATATATATATATATATATATATATATATATATATATATATGTATATATATATATATATATATATATATATATATATATATATATATATATATATATATATATATATATATATATATATATATATATATATATATATAAATACATATATATATATATATATATATATATATATATATATATATATATATATATATATATATATATATAAATATATATATAGATATATATGTATATATATATATATATATATATACATGATATATATATAATACATATACTTATATGTATATATATACATATATATATATATATATATATATATATATATATAGAGAGAGAGAGAGAGAAGAGAGAGAAACTTCTTCTTTCCTCAATATAAATATGCTAACCGCCGCCCCCCCCATCTTTTTTTTTTTTTTTTTTTTTTTTTTGCAAACGCACAAAAATCACGGTTTCAGAAAGTCAAACTGCAATTGTAAAGGGAACGGACGTTCAAACTTCAGTGACTCGGAAAAATCATTCCATTTTCTTTTCCGCGTTGCGTTGCTTTATTTTAATTAAGTCATTTGCATTTTGTTGCTTTCGTTGAAATAAAATCATTTACATTTTTAATCAGCCTTTCATTCGTTTAGTCTGTCAGTCTCTTCTTTATAAGTTTACTACTACTACTACTACTACTACTACTACTACTACTACTACTACTACTACTACTACTATTATTATTATTCGACTGACTGGTAAAATTTCTATCAGTTATCTTCCAACATTTCTGAATTTTTATGTTTATTATTAATATTATTATTATTATTATTATTATTATTATTATTATTATCATTATTATTATTATTATTATTATTATTTATCGGGAGAAAATTCTCTTTTAGGCGGATAATGTTAAATAAAGTTGCTGCATCAGATGCATTTATTATTATTATTATTATTATTATTATTATTATTATTATTATTACTGGACTGACTGGTAAAATTTCAATTGGTTATCTGCCAACATTTCTGAATTTAGCAGCGAACATTACCTACACCAATCGAGTTACCTTAGAAACGCACACAGTTCCGCTACGAAAATTTCAGATTCCCCTGAAACAATGACAGGCATCATAAACTTGTTATGTGCATGATGTCACAGAACGTACCTGTTCAGTAATGCACGTCAAATAACCCAGCGAAATTGGAATAACGCGTACGACAGCGAACGTGACGCGTTCGGGTACCAAAAATAAGGTCTAATTTATGTACGCTGTCAGGGTGAAGGGACACCGGAGTGCATATTTCATCATATTTATCATCGTATTTTGCCGGACAGCAAAGCCAGATTCATTGTGTCCTCCCAGTGATCACGTCAGCCGTCGGGTGATCGACCTCTGTAATCTGGTGGAATTTGCTCTGTGATTTTCGCTTTATTTTTTATTCATACGAAGCGAAAGAGACGAGCGAATTGGATAACGTAGAAGGAAAAACCATTTTTCTATTTCTTCTTTAATCATTGCTTATGTGGAAGATCATTGTCACTGTGTAATCGGGAATAGAAAGTAACAGCATACATACTAGAGTTCGTAGCTGGGTAGCGCCGTCAGTGCACCTCACACGGCGCACTGTAGGCATTACTTGGAGCTTCTTTTAGAGTCCCTTCTTACCCTAGCTACAACCCCTCTCATTCCTTTTACTGTACCTCCGTTCATATTTTCTTTCTTCCATCTTTCCTTCGACCCCTCACTTAACAATTGTTTCGACATTATTCTCAGCGTTGAATGACCTCGTAGGCCCCATCGCTTTGCCGTCGGCCTAAATTTTATATTTCAGTGCAAATTTGTACGATAACGATTTATTTCAAAGTAGATACGCGAGAATGTACGTATGAATACTGTATATAAGTAGATGATACGTGTCTCCCTTCACACATACGCACACACGCACACAAACACACATACACACATACTTTATAAATGCTTGTTACCCTCGTTATGTACTGTGTAATTGTAATTACGGAAGAAAACGTCCTTTAAATAAGATACCCGTAGGGGGAATAGTGCCGTCAGTGCACCTCATGCGGTGCACTGTAGGCATTACCTAAGATTCTTTGCAGCGAGCCTCCGACCCCTAGCTGCAACCCCTTTCGTTCATTTTACTGCATCTCCTTTCATATTCTCTTTCTTCCATCTTACTTTCCACCCTCTCCTAACAACTGATTCATAGTGCAACTGCTTTGGGGTTTTCCTCCTGTTACGCCTTTCAGACCTTCTTACTGTCAATTTCCGTTTCAGCGCTGAATGACCTCATAGGTCCCAGTGCTTGGCCTTTGGCCTAAATTGTGTATCCAACTCAACTATAAACAGGATCTAAAGATTAATTTCAGACTTTTGGTCTCCTCAGCTTCAAGCCCTTCTGACGTAACTGAACCTGAACCTTCCACGAGGTGGAACCTTTCTCTCTTGGTGGCTGTTCGTTTAGATTAAAACCCGGCCTTATGCCAGCACTGCCCTTACCTAAAGTATGATAAGGTGTTTAGAGGAAAATAGAGGCCTTGTGGGACCTTTTTGGCTCCGCCCTCCAGACGAGGTGGCCGTTCTCTCTCGTTTGCTTTTATTTTGGAGTCTACACTTACACACATACACACATACATACACACATACACGTACCTCCACATAAACTGCCTCAGCGTGTTTGTGTCTGTCGATACCTGTTTGTGCATGTAGAAATATTAGCATAATAATTCTAAATATATCTTAAGCGTCATATTTCCTGTTTGGGTCATTCACATAAATCTTGCGGAATCTATTTCCTGATATTGAAATCACTCGTTCAAGAAGTATCTGATGTAAAAAAAAAACGCTAATTGGAGAACAAATATATATAAAAGCGCATATATACTTTTTCTCCAGTTTTCAAAGGTCGATACCGATCTGTTGCCGTCAAATCTCTAACGTCATCATCACTTTTCGAAAGTCATTTTGTCTGAGCAATTTCGTTTGACTGTTTCATGGAAATGTAAATAGTTATGTAAGGGGACAGAAATATATCTTTCTGTCTATTGTCTGTTTGTCTGTCTATCTTGTCTGGCTGTCTGTGCCTGTCTTCTGTCTAATGCTCGTCTGTCTAATGTCATTCTGTCTGTCTAATTGTCTAATCTCTGTCTGTCTGTCTGTTCATCTGTTGTATGTTTGTCTGACTGTTGTCTGCCTGTCCGTCTATTGTCTGCCTGTCTCTCTGTCTATCTGTCTAATGTCCGTCCGTCTATTGCCTGCCTGCCTCCCTGTCTATCTGTCTAATGTCTGTCCGTCTATTGTCTGCCTGTCTCTCTGTCTATCTGTCTAATGTCTGTCCGTCCATTGTCTGCTTGCCTCTCTGTCTATCTGTCTAATGTCTGTCTGCCTATTGTCTGCTTGCCTCTCTGTCTATCTGTCTAATGACTGTCTGTCTACATGTCTAACAGTCTGTTTGTCTATCTTTGTAATGTAAAATGTGGCGTTGGATGATTCTGTAATGACATCAACAACACGACAAAAAAAAAAAAAAAAACTTTGTGTGAAAAGTAGGAATTCTTCAAACCGTCATATTTATAATTGCCCTTGACATTAAACGCCTCTGTTCATTTTCAATTAAAAAAATAGGATTAATGTTGTCTGCCTGTCTGATTATTCCCGTCACATAAGACGTGACAAGAGAGAGATACGGTTTATGTTTATTTTTCTGTACATAAAAATAAACAAGTAAAGAATGCGCCGAAGTGTCTTCGGCGCAATCGAGTTTTCTGTGCAGCGTATAATCAAGGCCACGGAAAACAGATCCATCTTTCGGTGGTCCCGTTATAATGCTGTATGAGCCGCGGCCCGTGAAACTTTAGCCAGGGCCCGGTGGTGGCCTGTCCTACATCGTTGTCAGAAGCACGATTATGGAATGTTTGATGATTGGAGGGTGGATGATCAGCATACCAATTTGCAGACCTCTAGCGCGAGTAGTTTTTAAGATCTGAGGGCGGACAGAATAAAGTGCGGACGGACAGACAAAGCCGGCACAACAGTTTTCTTTTACAGAAAACTAAAAAAATGAAAAAAATAAATTTCTCCCTTACCCTTGAACTTGGCGTGGATTATGGAGAGCTCTTCAAACGATGCTTTATGCAGTTCAATCTCCTCTGAAGAGCCCTCGATAATTTTGAACCTTACCGAGACGAAGGGTTATTTTTTTTTTTATTTTTATTATCCCGGGGATACTCGAAGTCATCACGAACCGATGAAGGTATGGATATTCGTAGATAATTCTCCCATTATAACTTTTTTTTTTTTCATTTTTGGTTAGAGGGTTGGGAAAGGGAGAGGAGGGAGGGAGGGGGTTAGGTCGATGGGAGTTTCGGGTGATACGATTTCATAACGATTATGTCCGCCGTCGCTCCGATAGGAAATTTTCTGTTTAGAGACCTTACAGACCTTACAGACCTTACAATTCGTTCGGGTTGCCCCAGGTCCCTCAGTGTGAGGCGCCTTTGATGTCTACCAGAGAGTTGCTAACGCATCTTCCGGTATATTTTGCATCTTCCAGTCTTGGATGGTCTGGGATGCATCTTAGATATTTGTCGAGCTTATTCTTAAACACATCTACGCTCACTCCTGTTATGTTCCTCAGATGAGCTGGTAGCGCATTGAATAGACGCTGCATTATCGATGCTGGTGCGTGGTGGATTAATGTCCTGTGTGCTTTCCTTAATTTTCCTGGTATAGTTTTTTGGCACTATTAATCTACCTCTGCTTGCTCTTTTTGATAATTTTAGTTCCATGATATTTTCGGTAATTCCTTCTATCTGTTTCCATGCTTGAATTACCATGTAACGTTCTCTTCTCCTTTCAAGACTATATAAATTTAAGAATTGTAGTCTTTCCCAGTAGTCAAGGTCCTTAACTTCTTCTATTCTAGCTGTAAATGACCTTTGTACACTCTCTATTTGTGCAATATCCTTTTGGTAGTGTGGGTACCATATTATATTGCAATATTCAAGTGGACTACGTACGTACGTTTTATAAAGCATAATCATGTGTTCAGCTTTTCTTGTTTTGAAGTGCCGGAACAACATTCCCATTTTTTGCTTTGCACTTTGCCAATAGAATTGCTATTTGATCATTGGAGAGAGAGAGAGAGAGAGAGAGAGAGAGAGAGAGAGAGAGAGAGAGAGAGAGAGAGAGAGAGGGAGAGAAAATTAGCATATTAGTTAATCTCTAAACTATAAGATTGCAAGCAGAGAATAGGAATTGAAATATTTGGTTTTTTTAAACATTACAAAGGCACAAATACAGGTAAAGAGTGAGAGAGAGAGAGAGAGAGAGAGAGAGAGAGAGAGAGAGAGAGAGAGAGAGAGTATATTTTCCATAGATTACAAGGACACAAAAATGCGGAGAGAGAGAGAGAGAGAGAGAGAGAGAGGTATATTTTCTATAGATTACGAGAACACAAAAATACGGAGAGAGAGAGAGAGAGAGAGAGAGAGAGAGAGAGAGAGAGAGAGGTACTCATTGAGACTGATGGCCATAGCCTGCCCGTCCAGGTAGACTGAAAGATTTATGGGGACGTAGCTTGAAGGTCTTACACCCTCTTGACTGAGGCACAAAGACTGATCTATGACTCTCAATCCACGTCACTCAGTCGTGAAAGGAAGACGCCCAGTAGTGCTGCTTATTTTATATATATATATATATATATATATATATATATATATATATATATATATATATATATATATATATATAATATAAACTATACTAAATATAAACCATTATAAAGATATAATCTCGTTTCACTCCAGAATCTAGAATAAGGAATTTCCTTTTTTTTTTTTTTTTTATTCTGCCGGTCCCTCCTTCTTCAGGAACTCTTAACACTTTTTCTTCTGAAACTTTGTTCGAGGATGAGAGAGAAGAAGTTACTCTGCGTCTACCGTCTTGCATTATTTGTGAAGGTCGTCCGTCCACTTCCTTCTTCTTCTTCTTCTGCTTCTTCTTCTTCTTCTTCTTTCTTCTTCTTCTTCTTCTTCCCTCCACCTCCTTCCTTATTCTTCTTCTTCTTCTTCTTCTTCTTCTTCTTCTTCTCCCCCTTCTGTTCCTCCTCCTCCTTCTTCTTTTCTTCCTCCTCCTCTTCCTCCTGTACCTCCTTCTTCTTCTTCTTCTTCTTCTCCTCCACCTCCTCCTCCTTATTCTTTTTCTTCTTCTTCTCCTCCTCCTCCTCCTCCTCCTCCTCCTCCTCCTCCTCCTTCTTCTTCTTCTTCTTCTTCTCCTCCACCTCCTCCTCCTTATTCTTTTTCTTCTTCTTCCTCCTCCTCCTCCTCCTCCTCCTTCTTCTTCTTCAGCCTTAGGGCTAATGCTCCTCAGATTCTCAAGGGCGCTGATGAATGACAGGAACACCTGAAGGGAAGGCACTAAGGCCTCCTGGTGATTATTTATTCAATTGTGTCTTTTCCTAACATTTTAATGAGTGCCCCAGGCAATGGCTGAAATGCGGAGCTATACCTTAACGATTGTCCTTGAGTGGGCATGAATTTTCCTTTTGATTCTTTATTATTATTATTATTATTATTATTATTATTATTATTATTATTATTATTATTATTATTATTATTATTATTATTATTCAGTCGGACTGAAGATGAACCTAGGACAGGTTTTTATAAAATCACCATAATTCACCACCGAATATTATTGTGGACCTGATATACAGCATTATTATTATTATTATTATTATTATTATTATTATTATTATTATTATTATTATTTAGGAGGTGAACCCTATTCATTTGGAACAAGCTCTCAGGGGCCACTGACTTGAAATTCAAGCTTCCAAAGAATATTTAGATGTTCATTAGAGAGTAATAACGGGAGGTAAAGAGAAAAACAGAAAGAAATCGCTTATTAAAAGAGAAAAAATAAATTAACAAATTAATAAATAGAAAGATAAAAATGTAAGTAAATAATTACAAGGAAAAGAGAACCGGATTAGGGTAGAAAACCATCGCATATTCGCATGGAAGTATTATCTTACTGAATGAACTTTTTATCAAGACGGTCATCGTAGGTGTTTCAGTTTGGTTTTATGATAGTCAATTGTTTATGATTTTAGGTGTAATAAAAGAGATGGAGAATTAAACATGTTAGTTCTTTCCATTTATCATATCCGAGGATTCGACTCCTTATGTGAGTTATATATATACATATATGTATATGTATATATATATATATATATATATATATATATATATATATATATATATATACATATATAAATATATATATATATATATATATATATATATATATATATATATATATATATAATATATATATATATATATATATGTATATATATATATATATATATATATATATATATATATATATATATATATATATATATATATATATATATATATATATATATATATATATTATATATATATTGAGAGAGAGAGAGAGAGAGAGAGAGAGAGCACTACTCAACAGTATTATGGGTAATCAAAACGACCGTTTCCTTATTTAACTACGGAATTAGGGAGGATGTTCCATATTGTCAGCGAGTTATCCGAGCGTCTAGCATTCGATATATTGCATGAGGGGAAACATCTTGCATGGTTACACACCGGAAGTCCACCATCAGAGTCCTTACAGTTCTCCTTTAGATGTACTTTTCACGAAGTAGATCATTCCTCTCCTCACCTTATTGTGACGTCAGCTTAGTACGGTATTTGAGAATTAATATTTAGATTAATTTGAATTCTTGCTGGACTGTCAAGTTAATTGTCTATCAAAAAAAGAATCATTTTTCCTATAGTCATTCAGGAATCAGAAAATGACTTACTTGCGAATGAACATTTAGATTAATTTCGTTTCTTACAGGACTGCCAAGTTAGGTATTTATTGAAAACGAGTAGAAAATGCGCCGAAGTGTCTTCGAGGCAATCGAGTTTTCTGTACAGCCGCTACAGCGTATAATCAAGAGTACCGAAAACAGATCTCTATCTTTAGGTGATCTCGGTATAATGCTGTATGAGCCGCGGCTCATGAAAATTTCACCACGGCCCGGTGGTGGCCTATGCCATATCGTTGTCAGAAGCACGGTTATGGCTAACTTTAGCCTTAAATAAAATAAAAACTACTTCGGCTAGAGGGCTGCAATTTGGTGTGTTTGATGATTGGAGGGTGGATAATCAACATACCAATTCGCAGCTCTCTAGCCTCAGCAGTTTTTAAGATCTGAGGGCGGACAGAAAAAGTGCGGACAGAAAAAAGTTCGGACAGCATAAAGTGCGGACGGACAGACAAAGACCGCCACAATATTTTCCTCTTACGGAAAACTAAAAAGAGAATATTTTTCCTTTTAGCCATCCGACGAATCAGAAAATCCATATTTACCTCTCAGCGCGACCCCTCCTGAGGAAGCCCCTAAAAACGAATTTGTAGATCATGCCGAGGATTTCACGGGAAGCCGAATGAAGTATTGAAATATGAATCAACAGCGAAAACAACCTTCCCCTTTCTTCAACCGATCATATAGACGGAATCTTTACGACTCTGCATTACAGACGGAGAAAGGTGGGAGTCTTGAGTCCGGGCTCAAATTCGGGAAAGTCAAATCAACAGTGATTCAATAAAGGGATAAATATCGCTCGAGGCCGGATCTTTTTTCTCCCGCTTTTGTTCAGGATATTTTTTATGAAATGCCGAGCGCTCGAGGACCCTGTGTGTGCCTTGTTAAGGCAATATTTTTTTATTAGGGTTCCCTAGGGTTGGGTCGATTCACTGGGATGTGTGTGCGTATGTATATATATATATATATATATATATATATATATATATATATATATATATATATATATATATATATATATAAATGTATATATATATAAATGTATACATATATATATACATACAGAGTGTGTATGTATAGATCTAATATGTATTTGACTTTATTGGTTCAGTAACTGTTTATTTATGTATAATAATAAGTCAGTAATCAGTTCAAAATAATTGAATTATTTTGAACTGAGAATTTTTCCTCTTCGAAATGAAAGGTGTTATGGTCCCATAACACCTTCCATTTCACCTTTCTACTTAATTTAGTCTGTGGATATCAGTAATCCACTAAGGAGTACTTGGTTCAGTGACAATTTTTTTCCTTCTATTCCTAAACTTTGGAATTTCTTTCCTTCTCCTTCTCCTTAAAACCTTCCTCGAAAATGCATGTCATTCTCTTCCATATTCAGGCTCCTCCTTTATTCCTTATTCTTTTCCTCCTTTCTTCCTTTCTCTTTTCCTCCTTTCTTCCTTTCTCTTTTTCTTGTTTCCTTCGTGCCTGGGCTCACAAAACATTAGATTGCCCATCCCGATGGCCTTTTTTGTAATGATAATTGCATATTTTCAAAGCTTTAATTTTTCAAGAAACAATTTTAAAAATTTCTCCCTGATATTTCAAAGATTTTTTTGTTTGTTTGCGCAACGACTTTAATTCCCACTCCTATAGCGCCTGCGCGAAGCAGTGGATGCATAAATGAATTACACTTTATCCTTTCTAAGAAAGTACGAGAGAGAGAGAGAGAGAGAGAGAGAGAGAGAGAGAGAGAGAGAGAGAGAGAAAAGAAACCCCAAGAGTGGAAAGTAGGTCCTTTTAATGCAGTTGGATCTTCCATCCATTTTTTCCAGTGGGATCGAGTAACTCAATATTCTTCTTCGTCTCAGACAGCCTGTACAGTTCACGTGGTAAGGAAAGATGACACGGGGGATGGCACAATTTCTGGAAATTTAGGCCTATTTCTCGGTATAGAGAGAGAGAGAGAGAGAGAGAGAGAGAGAGAGAGAGAGAGGAGAGATTAGGCTGTGCACGTACCTGATAAAGGGATTCATATATTAGAATTTCTCACAGATTCTCAGTAATGGAAGAGAGAGAGAGAGAGAGAGAGAGGTATTAGGTTGTGCACGTACCTGATAAAGGGATTCATATATTAGAACTTCTCACAGATTCTCAGTAATGTATTAAAATGATTCATAATGAGTAATGTGACCGAAGGCTGTCCATTATATTCTTTATGCCATGTTATCTTTGTGCGTTTTTTATTCCCGCCTCCTCTTGCTTTTATAATAACTGATCTCCTTTTTCCGTATTTCCCATTACCTTCTGTTACTTCTTTCGAATGAACGCCATAATATTCCATGGAAGCTTGAATTTCAAGTCAGTGACCCCTGTGGTGTGGGCTTGTTCCATATGAATAGGGTTCATCTTCTGAACAATAGTAACATAATGATAATATTCCTCTTATGTGAAAGTATTGGTTTTCCTTCCCTCTTATTACGCCTACATCGTTACCTTTTCCGTTAACGTTATTCAACCTTCGCGTTTTAAGAAATCTCATGTCCGTCCGCACTTTTTCTGTCCGCCCTCAGATCTTAAAAACTACTGGGGCTAGAGGGCTGCAAATTGGTATGTTGATCATCCACCCTCCAGTCACCAAACAGTCCCAATTACAGCCCTCTAGCCTTAGTGTTTTGATCTTATTTAAGGTTAAAATTAGGCATTATCGTACTTCTGGCAAGTATATAGGACAGGCCACCACGGCCTTGGTTAAAGTTTCATGGGCCGCGGCTCATACAGAATTATACCGAGACTGCCGAAAGAGAGATATATTTTCGGTGGGTTGATTATACGCTGTACAGAATAATAATAATAATAATAATAATAATAATAATAATAATAATAATAATAATAATAAGTTACCCTATCTCTCCTCTGTAGCTACAGAATGTGCCACGGGCTTTCTGCTCTTGTATACTTGATAGCTCAAGGAATATAGGAAGTCCTCCTAACTCTGTGATTCGTCGATGATAATTGCTGATATTCGTGTGACGAGAGCGGCCGTTCAAGACAAATATATAGCATTATGTCCGGATGCGTGGAAGACTCTCCCAGTCATCAGTCAAAATTATGGGTTATTAAGCACGAAGGTTCAAGAGTAGATGGTATCAAATACTTTTATCCCCGTTATCTCCGTCAGCGGTGTCCTTAACTTCCTCCTTCCCCCGTAGGTTAGTGCCATCAGCGCACCTCACGCGGTGTACTGTAGGCGTAAGTTAAGGCTCTTTGCAGCGTCTCTTCAGTCCCTTTTACTGTACTTCTGTTTATATTCTCTTTCTAACATCTTGCTTTCCACCCTCTCCTAACATTTGTTTCATGGTGCAACTGCTTTGAGGTTTTCCTCCCGTTGCACATTTAAAACCTTTCTACTTTCAATTTCCCTTTCAGCGCTGAATGACCTCATGGGTCCCAGTGCTTGGCCTTTGACCTAAAGTTTATATTCTTAACCTTCTTTAGCATATCTTTAAGTATCGTCGTATTCCATCAACGCCATTTGAGTTACTTTTTTTGTCTTTAAAAATTTTCGAATTTTATCTTCAGATTTCTAATAAAAAAATATTTGTAAATATTCACAAAAGCGTCCTTGAACAACTGTATATTTTACAAAGACACTCAAATTCAAATTCAAAATCTTCCGGTCATTTCTGCCCTTCCTCTGAATCGGGCTAAACAATCTACTTTGCCAAGAAGTCGACGATCTAATGTTTCACACCAGTGTCGCTGAAGAAGACGAGACTTCCTCCGCTGGAAAGTGACGCATTCGACGGAAAAACGTCGATCTTCAGTTTAGTGTCAAGGAAACGAAACTGAATCTTTTGCAGGTCGTGGAGAAACTGCTCCGTTTCTGCGGTGAAACGGCGTCGAAGTTGTGATTGGTTCCCAGTCCGGACTTTACTCCTAATCCTCTTAAGATTGGTATTTTTTATTTTTTTATTTCATGTCCTCTGCAGCGTCTGGGAGGTATTCTTTTTTATATTTTATGAGGTCGGTATTTTCTGTATTGGCTAATAACGTAGCGAATGCTGTTGAGTTAGGGTTCACAAGATTTCATCATTTATAAAGTGGTCATATTTTGTGAAGTCTTTTGGTCTGAGTACTGTATATTCTTATATATATATATATATATATATATATATATATATATATATATATATATATATATATATATATATATATATATATATATATATATATATATATATATATATATTTCTATATATATATATAAATATAAATATATATATATATATATATATATATATATATATATATATATATATATATATATATATATATATATATATATATATATATATATATATATATATCATAAAATGTTAATTGTTTAAACATAATGAAATATTATATTTGTGGAATTATGTTCGAAAAAAAAATAGACAAGCAGTCTTTGATGGATTTATCCGAAGGAAATGTGAAATCTCACCAACATTCTTCATTTGAAGATTTTTCATTTCTGGAGTGACACGAAGATTCCCAAGGATATTCTAACTTTTAGATAAATATACTGATTTTCGTACTTTAAAAAATGAGATTGCAACACGCCAAATAAAACCCAATCAACATAAATCTAGAACAAGACTCTCTCTCTCTCTCTCTCTCTCTCTCTCTCTCTCTCTCTCTCTCTCTCTCTCTCTCTCTCTCTCTCTCTCCCCAGACGCTGTTTCCGGAACATCAAAGGGAAGTCAACAAACAAAGTACTTTTTATCAAAATACGAATTTTTGGGTGGAATCCTTAATAGACTTCCATGAAGACTTGTGTAGCCGACATCTTGTCTCAATTTTTAACGAGGAAAAGAATATGCAAAATGGTCACAGGGACTCAGGAATTCCCAGTAGAAGATCGAGTACTTCACTGTCGGTAACTTTGATTAACGAAGTTTTACCGCTTTCTTCGACTTAGAGATTCCCGGAAGAATTTTCTTTTAACATTGTGTAACATCTTCTTTTCTAACTTTCATTGGACGAAAATCTCATTTCCTTCGGCACTGTATCGTCTTTATCATTGTATTCCTTCGTCATTGTAGCGTCTTTGTCATTGTAGCGTCTTTATTTCTTTGTGGAGTCTGGCTGTTTTCTGTGACACGACAGAATTCAACAGACAGTTCTTGCGGCACAAAGAACTAGATGTGAAGGAGAAAGTTGTTTCAAATTAATAGGTTGTATGTCAGAATGAATTCGTTACATACATAGTCATGCTTTTATAGAAAAAGAAATTATTTGCCTTTTCCCTGTATATAGAGCAATTTTTACCCAGATAAATATTCCATTTTCGCCCAAATCCTCTTGGTATGTAATTGGAAACCCATTTTTAGTTTTCTGTAAAAGAAAACTATTGTGCCGGCTTTGTCTGTCCGCCCGCGCTTTTTCTGTCCGCCCTCAGACCACAAAAACTACTGAGGCTAGAGGACTGCAAATTGGTACGTTGATCATCCACCCTCTAGTCATCACACATACCAAATTGCAGCCCTCTAGCCTTAGTAGTTTTTATTTTTATTTAAGGTTAAAGTTAGCCATGATCGTGCTTCTGGCAACGCAACAACACAGGCCATCACAGCCGGCTGAGAGTTCCATGGGCCGCGGATCACATAGCATTACTTGTATATCGAGACCACCGAAAGATAGGTATGTTTTCGATGGATCTGAATATACGGTGTACAGAGAACTCGATTGCGTCGAAGAAACTTCGGCGCATTTTTTACTGGTTTTATCTCTTCCAGAAGTTGGAAGATTAAGACCAAAGACAATACTCGGCCATTAAGTCATCTGTCCGCCAGACAAAATCGTTCATTCCCCTTTTCCGCCCTTTCGTCCACCTGCTCTGCAGTACGTGCGTGATTTATATCACCGAATCCCTGTTTACATATGACAGGCAAAGCCCCTTTGCGAACACCATTCAATTTTTCCCTTCCATCAAGTTTAATGGCCATTACCGTCGTGGGGGGGATTATCCGGCATTTGCCTCCAACACTAGTTTAAACAAACACAGATGCATTGTTGGCTGTGGCGGTGATTGCGTGAAGGCTTTCGCCAAACTTGGCAAAAGGAGATTTGGGTGTACCAAAAGCTGTTGTGGTTCTCGGACTATAGATACGGGCAATTTGTCACACGCATTTGGCGAGCTTTATGCCGTATCCAGTTTTTTTTTTTTAGCTGTCAGTTCGAGCGTTTTGGCAGTTGTTTGTCCTCAGCTTCGGTGGAGAATTCCCAGCCTTCATTTTGTGCAGTTTTTGCGAAGGCGAACAGCTCTGTCTGTCTCTCTCTCTCTCGATCTTTCTTTGCTTTCACGGTAGAATCGCCAGCGTAACTGTATTCGTTCCTGTGTCAAAATTTCACGCTACAGATCCCCAGCAACTTCGCACTACCAATGTTATCGGCTTTAGAAATGAAATAGTGGCACGTCTTTCTGAATCGGATGCATTGGTACGACGCTTTCCTAACAATTCTTCCACCATTTTGGTACTCCATTTTCTCTACGGCTTATACTCCTGCAAAGGTATATCTGCCATCCTCTCTCTGCGACAGTAGCAGTTTTAGTCGTGCTGCCTTGGATGCAACGATCTCCTTACAATTCGTCCGCCATTTTGGTACTCCCCTTTCTTGACGATTTAAATACCTGGAAAGGCATAGCCTCCATCGTCTCTTCTGATAACAGCACTTTTAGTCCTTTTTAGTTTTCTGTAAAAGAAAACTATTGTGCCGGCTTTCTCTGTCCGTCCGCATTTTATTCTGTCCGCACTTTTTCTGTCCGCCCCCAGATCTTAAAACCTACTGAGGCTACAGGACTGTAAATTGGTATGTTGATCATCCGCCCTCCAGTCATCAAACATGCCAGATTGCAGCCCCGTAGCCTAAGTAGTTTTTATTTTATTTACGGTTAGAGCTAGCCGTAATCGTGCTTCTGGCAACGATATAAGACAGGCCACAACAGGGCCGTAGTTAAAGTTTCATGGGCCGCGGCTCATATAGCATCATACCGAGACCACCGAAAGATAGATCTGTTTTCGGTGGCCTTGATATAAACTGTACAGAAAACTCGATGGCGCCTAAGAAACTTCGGCGCATTTATTACTTGTTGTCGTCCTTCTGGCATTCCCATTCCCGTTCCCATTCCCATTCCCGACTCCCGCACGACAGGAGAGACTTCGTCAGGTTGATATTCCCTTCGCTCTTAACTCAAACGGGCCACCCATTTATAACGGGGCGAGAGCTGATACACGGCCTCGGGATTAAAGGGGCCTCTGTATATGGGCGCTTACGGCGCAGATACGCCGTTCTTGTTTGTAATTTATATTGAAATATTTGTTATTCGGGGAAAGGGATGTGAGATATTGTGTTAGTAACTGCAGATATTTCTGGAATGTTTAACGTTTCTTGTTCGTGATGTAGATTGAAACATATGTTTTTTCTTTGTTTTGGAAAAGGGATCTAAAATATTATGCTACTAACTACAAACAATTCTTGAAATTTTAAAATCAGGCTGACACAAGAATTTGTTATACATTAAATATCATATGTTTGAAATTTGCGTTTATATAGCTTTTACCCGAACCATTTGCTGGAATTTTGAAATAAACGGAATGGAATGGAATATAGACTTTAGGCCAAAGGCCAAGCGCTGGGACCTATGAGGTCATGCAGCACTGGAAGGGAAATTGAGAGTAGGTAGGTTTGAAAGGAGAGGTTGGATAGCAAGATGGAAGAAAGAGAATATGAACGGAGGTACAGTAAAAGGAATGAAAAGGGGTTGCAGCTAGGGGCCGTAGGGAAGCTTGCAAACAACCTTTAGTAATGCCTACAGTGCGCCCCGCGAGGTGCACTGACGGCAATAACCCACTAAGGGGATTTTGAAGTAAAGGCAATAGATGGGATATAGGTTAAAAGACACATTTCGAGAATAATGTAACAACGAACAACTTTATTTAAATGTTCTGTTGTGAAGTCGAAATGCGGGTAACAGGAGTGGCATAAATTAAAATATTGTGTTGCAAATAAACAATGTAGATAACAGTAACTGTAGTTACTATAGATTTCGATATTTCACTCGACTTTTAAAAAAAAAAAAAAATTCTGCACCATAATATAGTACTGGAATTTATAAAAAGATTCCAAGACTATGATATCTGGAATTTAAAAAAATCCAAGACTATAATATAGTGCTGGCATTTTTTTTTTATAAAAAGGAGTGAATTATCAAAATCTATAGTTAACGGTTGAGCATAAACGCTCATGAAAAAAAGGCATAAATTCTTGAGAGGTACAAAACACTTAATTTCGTAAATAACATTTTCTACGTATATGATATTTCACCTTTAGGAAAATGCTCATTAGTTAGTTTCAAGGGGTATTTTTTCAGTTACCTGGTTTTATGGAGAGAGAGAGAGAGAGAGAGAGAGAGAGAGAGAGAGAGAGAGAGAGAGAGAGATATAGAGATTTCGTATATATATATTTATATTATATATATATATATATATATATATATATATATATATATATATATATATATATATATATATATATATATATATATATATATATATATATATATATATATATAATATATATATATACATACATATATACAGACACATATATGTGACATCGCGCGCGTGCGAAAATACGCGGTAAGTGAACTTCATAAATCTAAAATAATCTGAAAGACACTTAATTCCTCTGATTCAACTATGAACAGAAACATACGCGTCCCCTTTCGTGGGAGTATCTAGCACACTCTGTCATACCCATATTCACCTTCAACTTCGTCTCGCCATTAATATTCAAATCGATGTGTCATCAAATATCATTTCCAGCCGGAGAATTCTTCTTCTACTTCTTCTTCTTCTTCTTCTTCTTCTTCTTCTTCTTCTTCTTCTTCTTCTTCTTCTTCTTCCGTGGAGTGAGTTGTCGTTGTGCATCTTCTAGGGGATCAGTCAGGAAACCGCTGTCTCTAGAATAGTATATATATTTTTTCTTTGCATTTTATTGAGGGAGCAGTGGTTCGTCTAAATGACTTATTTTTTTTTTTGAGAATTGTATATTTTGTTTTCTTTGCATTTTATTTGAGGCAGCAGTGGTTCGTCTAAATAATTTTTTTTGAGAATTGTATATTGTATTTTCTTTTCATTTTATTGCGGCAGAAATGGTTCGTCTAAATAATTTTGTTTGAGAATTGTATATTTTGTTTTCTTTGCATTTTATTGAGGCAGGAGTGCTCCGTCAGAATCGTTCTTTTTTGAGTAATAATGCTGGTAAACAAGTGTCTCTGGGCGTAATTGGAATACTTACCCATAAGCCTTTGGGGTATGTTTGCATAAAGAAATTTAATCTGTACGAGATTGAAGGTAAATGTTTCTTTAATATTGCTGTGTGTCATATTTATTTAACCTAAAATTAATTACAATAGTCTTGTATACAAACAGAGGAATTCTTTCATAGGTGAATTGATAAACATGTGATTTCACATTTACCATTATTGATAAGCGAACATCTTTATACGTTGCATTTACGCATACACATACGCTGCTCAAATATCAGTAAAGAGAGTTGTATTGTATATGCTGTACTTCCACGCACACACATACGCTTTATGACTCTCTCTCTCTCTCTCTCTCTCTCTCTCTCTCTCTCTCTCTCTCTCTCTCTCTCTCTCTCTCTCTCTCTCTTCTGGCAGTTATTCTTATAGAGTATTTTTATCTTTTCCTTAAGCGACCGGATATGGGCACCGCTGCGATCTCCATCTACGACATATCGCTGAACATTTGTTCCTCGTGAGCATCAGAGAAGAAATTCAGAATAAAATTATTTTGAATAAAAGAAAAAATAAATAAAACCCCCATAAAACCGAACACCACACGAAAGGAAAACGTATCTCAATCATGCGAAAAACTTAAAGTGAAAGGAATATCTCTTATGTTTTTTATGCCAACTTTTTCGAACTGCTCATAGCCATTTCAATTTTGCCTTTATCCTTTTCATTCTTTGATGACAAGTGAAACAAATTGAAAGCAAGAGAAACAATGGAGGAATGGAGTAAGTGCATGTGTATGTGTGTATGACTGTGATACATATACATACAGTATATATATATACATAATATATGTATATATATATATATATATATATATATATATATATATATATATATATATATATATATATATATATATATATATATATCTATAATAGATTGTTAATTTTCTTCCGATTTTTATATTTCTCATGTCATCTAGATCTTCAATATTATTATTTTGTCATTATTTTTTCATGGGGGGCGGGCACGTGCCCAGGTGTGCCCACCCCCGATCCGCTAGTGGGCAGGGCTCTAAAGAGCCTTTACTGTGTGTTATTCATCTGTAGCTGCATATTTATTCATATTTTTATGGCCAATAATGAAGGAATGAATGAATAACGCCATCGAGTGTTACGGTTCATGGTGTGCGCGCAACATGTTCGCTTTGACGCGGTCAAATGGTTTATATTGTCCCACTTTGTTAATAAATGAAAAAATAAACAAATATTGTCTGCTGTTTGCTGTAGGCTTTCTCCAATAAGTGACATCATTCCCACTGCTTTCTTTTCCATTTGAAAATAATTCAGACGTGTGGATTAATGTCCGGGATAAATAATAGCTAAAAGATTATTTCTGACAGCCGTGAAATCCAAACTCACGGTTTATGTTCCTTAAGGTAAAAGACGCAGACGGATTATCGCGCGAGCATTAACTGATAAAAATGAGGTTATAGAACGACCGAAGAGAATTTCCTGGTAAGACTCATCACTCAGAAGCCTTTGTGAATGTTCTAACAAACGTTAATGGATAAGCTCGTGATTGTGAGGGTATCAGATGATTGAGTCAATCACACAACAATTCTGACTGCACGAGCATTTAACTGATAAGAGTGAGAAAAAACGGGACGAGCATTAATAGATAAGAATGATAAAACAAATGGTCATTTGTCAGAGCATTAACTGATAAATTTCAAAAAGAGACCTGACTGGACGAAAATTAACTGATAAGAATGAACGCAGACGCCTCGTTTACAAGCGTGAACTGACAAGAAGGATCACATAGGAACTTCAGATAGAAATATGAAGTGACAAGAATGACTATGACAAGAATGACTACAAAGAAGCCTCATTTGCAAACATAAACTAACAAGAAAGATCAGATAGAAACTTCATTTACAAACATGAAGTGGCAAGAATGAACACATAGAAACTTCATTTACAAACATGAACTGACAAGAATGAACACATAGAAACTTCATTTACAAACATGAACTAACAAGAATGAACACATAGAAACTTCATTTACAAACATGAACTGACAAGAATGAACACATAGAAACTTCATTTACAAACATGAAATGGCAAGAATGACTACAAAGAAACCTCATTTACAAACATGTACTGACAAGAAAGATCAGATAGAAGCCTCATTTACAAACATGAACTGACAAGAAAGAGCAGATAGAAACTTCATTTACAAACATGAACTGACAAGAGAGATCAGATAGAAATTTCATTTAGAAACATGAAGAGACAAGAATGACTACAGAGAAGCCTCATTTACAAACATGAACTGACAAGAAAGATCAGATAGAAGCCTCATTTACAAACATGAACTGACAAGAAAGATCAGATAGAGGCTTCATTTACAAACATGAAGTGACAAGAATGACTACAGAGAAGCCTCATTTACAAACGTGAACTGACAAGAATGATCACAAAGAAACTTCGTTTACAAACATGAACAGACAAGAATGACTTCACGGAAGCCTCATTTATAAATGTGAACTGACAAGAATGATCACAAAGAAACTTCATTTACAAACATGAACTGACAAGATTGAACACATAGAAGCCTCAATTACAAACATGAACTGACAGGGTTGAACACATAGAAGCCTCATATACAAACATGAACTGACAAGAATGAACACAAAGAAGCCTCATTTACAAAGATGAACTGACAAGAATGAACACACAGAAGCCTCATTTACAAATGAACTGACAAGAATGAACACATAGAAACCTCATTTACAAA
Organism: Macrobrachium rosenbergii; assembly: GCF_040412425.1. Lineage (NCBI taxonomy): Eukaryota > Metazoa > Arthropoda > Malacostraca > Decapoda > Palaemonidae > Macrobrachium > Macrobrachium rosenbergii. The sequence continues at coordinate 36,324,746 of NC_089782.1, forward strand.
CATGAACTGACAAGAATGAACACATAGAAACCTCATTTACAAACATGAACTGACAAGAATGAACACATAGAAACCTCATTTACAAACATGAACTGACAAGAATGATCACATAGAAACCTCATTTACAAACATGAACTGACTAGAATGATCACACACAAGCATTATTAGACGAGCCATAACTGCCAAGAGCTATCAAAGAGAAGTCTGATTGCATTAGATTAACTGATAAGTATGATCGCACGGTAGCCTGATGTCAAATGGATTAATTGATGATATTAATCACACCGAAGAATGATTTGGTGGAACATTAATTAATAAAAAGTAAAAAATGCGCCGAAGTTTCTTCTGCGCAGTCGAGTTTTCTGTACATGGTATAATCAAGGCCACCGAAAGTAGGTCAGTCAGTGGTCTCGGTATAATACTGTATGAGCCGCGGCGTGGTGGTGGCCTGGCCTATATCGTTGCCAGACGCACGATTACAGCTAACTTTAACCTTAAATAAAAGAAAAACTACTGAGGCTAGAAGGCTGAAATTTGGTATGTTGGATGATTGGAAGGTGGATGATCAACATACCAATATGCAGCCCTCTAGCCTCAATAGTTTTTAAGATCTAAGGGCGGACAGAAAAAGTGCCGATGGACAGACAAAGCCGGAACGATATTTTCTTTTCAGAAAACTAGAAATGACAGCACCAATAATCTTTTTTGTAGGAGCCATTAATTGATAAGGATGACCAAAGGGAAACCTGATTAAATGAGGATGACCTGATAAGAATAATCACTCAGAATCCTTTTGGCACGATTTGAAAATAATTCAAATGTGTGGATCAATGTCCAGGATAAATAATAGCTAGTGAATTATTTCTGACTCACCCATGAAATCCAAACTCATGGTTTATGTTCCTCAGGGTAGAAGACAGAGACGGATTGTTGACAAAGCGTTTGTAGGAATTTCAATTCTTAAGAATGATCAGCTAACATTCAGCATGGCACGTATCTGTGTCATATACAGTACACCATTGATGAAGTATAGCTATGGAGGCGTGTAATTATTTAAGTGTTTTGTTTCATAAAATAGAATAAATGATCTATTTTTAATGAAGGAAGGTAGAACAGGAAAACGAACAATAAAAAACTTGGTTCGATTTTAAATATTTTGATGCTTTAGCATTTTTTATTATTTCACTGAGTATGGTAATGCAAGATAATTCTCCTTCGTAAGTTATTTTGAGAGGATTTCCTCTGCTGCAAATCAAGTACCCATAGAAAAGATTATGTCCTCTTGAAGAAATTACTCAGGAATTTATATACTATATGTATATGTATGTATATATATATATATATATATATATATATATATATATATATATATATTTATATATATTATAATGTATTTATATATATTTTTATATATAGACATATGTATATATATATTAACATACATACACGCACATGCATACTCTTAGCTGCAAATCCTGTCACAAGAATACAATTTATTTCTTATTAAATGCCCCATAATTACAATAACACTTCACCCTCTCGCAAGGTATACCATAAAAATGGCAAATAACGCTCCTTCAGTATAATGGATGATTATATTTTATATCTCGAATTTTTCCTGGACCTTCCGCCTTTCCCTCGTGATTAAGTATTGTCCCAGGAAAATGAATGAAAGCGCTCGACTTATATTCCAAGCAAACTTGAAGGCGACGCAAAATGGATGAGGTGGGCTGATGGAAGAAAATAGAGGAATCTTGATGCTTTCGTGAAAGTGAATGTGAAGGGGTGAAAGGAACCTTCTTGACTTTCTATATCTTAAATGTTTGGCAATTAGTCGAATTTACAAGGAAAGCAAAAGAAGGAATGATCTCTCTCTCTCTCTCTCTCTCTCTCTCTCTCTCGCGCTAGAGCATAGGTTCAATTAAAGGTTTATTTCATAGGAAATAAACCTAGGACGAGATGGGAAACGAGCAGGATTATATATATATATATATATATATATATATATATATATATATATATACACACACACACACACACATACATACATATGATATCATTTACAGCTCACACGAGTGCAAAGCTTATGATATAATATAATATATCATTTCTAAATAGCATATAAAACTCACCGTAATCCAATAAAGAACTGGCAGAATTTCCACACTATTTTGCCTTTTCCTTTTCGCGCTCAGGTAAAAAAAAAAAAAGCGAAATTAGTAAATGTTTATGCGGCAAAATAATTTCAGAGCGCAGTTGAATCCGTCATTTTTTCCACTTCCGGTTCTCTCCCATATTTCGGTACCTTTTTCATTTATTTTATTATTTTTTTTTGTTTATTTTTTTTTCTTCCTTTTTCTGGCTGGGTTTTTCCTCCTTTCTAAAATGAATTACCGAGGGAGATACGTGCAGAATTAAGTGGGATGAGTGGATTAAAAAGTTTTAAGTGTTATAATGACATTCGAAAATATTATTCTGTCGGCATTACTCCGTGCGCAAAAGTTATGACAGTTGGGGATCGTTCTGGTCTTGCGCAAGTGAGGACGGAATCATTTTTTTTTTCAGTCTGTATGTATTGTTTATTCACCCAGCCGCGAAAAAAAATGAAAAAAACAGGATTATTTTCTGCTAACTGAGAGAATTTCCGTTTAAAAAATAAATATCCAGAAAAGAGTAAAGTAAAAAAACAAAAATTTTACAAACCGGAGACCAGCAAACAAAAATATCAGATTAAACAATCTACCAGAACAAAATTAATATTTTAATTTAAGTAAACATACAAAAAAAAGTGGAAGGAACGGAGACAGACTTATATACATAACTGCAGAATTAAAAACAAACAAAGTAGCCTGAAGGATATGAATACGAAAGTCTCACGGAACAGGAACCTCTGCTCCTTTGGAAAGTGATGAGTTTTTTATCATCCGTCATCAGCGGAACGCAAAGGCCTTTGGCGGAGCTTTGAATAAGTGTCCCAACGAGGTGAAGCCTCGATGAAAGCGGGGAAAACCCTTCCAGGAATTTATTCCTGGATTTTCCAGGTTGTCACGTTGTCTTTGGAGCGTTTGTGCTTATGAGTGACTGATTGCGATAGATAACTGGCGTCACGCTAATTTTCATCGAGGCTAAACGATACTTTTGGGGAGAGAAGTTGAAGATGTTTGCGGCTGTCATTCAGTCTTAGTTTATTAACTCATAGTTAATGAAATTCCCGTAGGGGGGTAGTGCTGTCAGTGCACCTCGCGGGGTGCACTGTAGGCATTGCTAAAGGTTCTTTGCAGCGTCCCTTCGCCCCCCTAGCTTCAACCCCTTTCATTCCTTTTACTGTACCTCCTTTCAAATCTTTCTTCCATCTTACTATCCACTCTCTCCTAATAATTATTTCTTGGTGCAACTACGAGGTTTTCCTCTTGTCACACCTTTGTAACCTCTTACTCTCAATTTCCTTTCCAGTGCTGAATGATCTCATTGGTCCCAGTGCTTGGCCTTTGGCCTGCGAGTAAACTCTATATTCCACTCCGTCCCCATTTCCTGGTGTTGGAAAGGTAACAGCTTCTCAGGTCTCCAAGGCTTGGTCACTCTACAGCAAGACCGTTACTGTCAAGTGACCAGACATATATTACAAAAGGGCCGAGAGAGAGAGAGAGAGAGAGAGAGAGAGAGAGAGAGAGAGAGAGAGAGAGAGAGAGAGAGAGAGACATACTCAAATGGAAACTTTGTAAACGGCATGGGGGGGAACGGTGTTTTCTATATTCTCTGCATTTCATTCCAGCTCCAATGGAGACCTGATTTGGGAGCTTTCAGTATGCTTTAGTTCCTGACAATTAAGTTCGGAAATTGCCGACCCTCCACGTCATTTCTGCGCGCAAACCGAGATATAAGTCTGTGGTTCTCCGTTACAAACACTTTCATTTCGCAGGAAATGAATTTCTGGCCCTTCTAAGTCTGGGGTCTTTTGTACCAGAGACCTTCACCTCCCGGCTTGATTTTTGTTTTCTTTTAAGTATTTTTGTTTTATATTTTAAGTAGTATATATATATATATATATATATATGTGTGTGTGTAATGTGTATAAT
>NC_089782.1:36333821-36351321 GCF_040412425.1 Macrobrachium rosenbergii
TAAATAAATGCATTTCACTTAAAAGCAAATAATCAGGTTTCAGTTTAGTAAAACAGCATTGCCTATACATTAACAATCACTTGTTTGTATTTTGGAATGACTATCTAGAAGTTGAATTAATGAAATAGTATTTTTTCGTATGTAAATGCATTTCACTTAATCGTCAATAATCTGGTTTCAGCTTAGTAAAACAGCATTGCTTATGCATTAACGATCAATTTTAATTATTTTGGAGCGAATATCTAAAACTTGAATTAACAACAGTAATAATTTTATTCTTGCAATATAAATGCGTGGAAAAGCGGGGGGAAATTTTCCCCTCGGCAAACGCTAACGACGTTGGAAAGGCTTCACCAGTGCTTGGAATAACTTTTCCGAAGAGACAAGAGAGACGTTGAATGCGAAAGTCTACGGGGAATTGACGCCCTATTTGCAAACGTCTCCTTCACTCCGCGGCGAGGGGAAACATTTTGGACTCGTAGGAACGCGTTGCCTTCTTTTCTTTCTTTCTTTCTTTCTTATTTTTCTTCTTCTTCTTCGTATTGAAATGTTTTGAAACGCTTTTGTCTTGTCGGAGCAAACGCTTTTTCTTTTCTGTATTTCAATTTTTGATTTTTATATAATATTTTTCTTGATATTTTATATATATATATATATATGTATATATTATATATATATATATATATATATGTATATATATAATAGAGAGAGAGAGATCAATAACTACATAAATGCATGTAAACTTTCATATATAAATTATATATATATATATATATATATATATATATATATATATATATATATATATATATATATATATACATGAAAAGCCAAAACCATATTTTCGACAAATGATGAAACATTTAGTCTTCCATGTCTGTAACTGACTTAAATAAGAAATTACCAGTGGAACCCATTGCTATTGACATAACATGTCAACCGACATAAAATGCAAAACTGCATATTTGACAAATAACACAAAAATATATTTGCGTGGCCGTAATTGACTTAAGGAAGAGGTTATCCGTGAAACACTGATATTTATAGAACAAACTTTAGAAAAATCCCTCGAGATTTGTTACTCCACGTTACTTCAGTAAACAAGAGAATGCTTTGTTTTTCAAAGAACACTTTACTCAGAAAAAAAGTTTCTATTTATGTTGCGAAAGAGGAGTAAATCCTGCGAGAACGAAAGCGTCAATATAATAACTGCTTTCGCATGCAAACGCTTCCCGTGCATACAGCAAGCACAAGCAGGCACATACTGGAATTAGATTACAGCCTTTGTCAAAGTCCCGTAGCGACAACGGGGCCGCTTTGGAAACGTCTGTTTGATCTAGATGTAACTTTGTAATCGAGTGTAATGGGAGGCGTCATTATTCTGAGAATGATTCCGGTACGGCGTGACGTTATTATTGTGTGTTTGCGTGTGTGTGTGTGTGTGTGTGTGTGTGTGTGTGTGTTAAATTGCTTTGGTACAAATTTTGTAAGAGAGAGTGATTTTTTTTTTATAGTTTTGCTTACCATGATATTTCGAATTGCCTTCGTACATACATGCATACATACATACATACATACATACATTTACATACACCCACGCAGAAATATACATACATACATACATGTATATATACACATATATATATAATGTATATATATATATATATATATATATATATATAATATATATGTATGTGTATGTATATATATGCATATATACATATGTATATATATACATATACATGCATAGGTGTGTATATGTATGCATGTACAAAGGTAAATCGATACACCATCACAAGCAAAACGCAAAACTGTAACAAACAACCCAATCATTCTCTCTTGCGAAATTTGTACCCAATCCGTTTAACGCGCACACGCATAATAATAATAATAACTATACGCCCCAGTGGAATTATTTCCAGAATAATGACGCCTCCCATTACACTCGATTACAAAGTTGCATTCAGATCAAACGGACGTTTCAAAAGCAAGCCTTGTTGTTGTAACGGGACTTTGACAAAGACCGTAATCGAAATACAGTAAATGGCTGCTTGTGCTTGCTGTATTCATAGGAAGCGTTGCATGGGAAAGCAGTTATTACACCGCTGCTGCGTTCTCGCTGGATTCATTTCTCCTTCGCAACAGAAATAGAAAGTTTCTCTGAGTGCGCGAAAAACAAAGTGTATGTTCTTTTGTTGGTTGCGTTAACACGGGTTAACTCTGGAGGGTATCTAAAAAATTTTTCTGTAAATACCACTGGGCGTCTGGGCTAACCTCTTACGTAAGTCAGCTGCAGTCACGGAAATCTAATGTCGTCTTATTTGTCCAATATGCAGTTTTGCAGGTTTTTTATGTCCGTTGACATGTTTTAATAGCGGTAGGTTTTATTGGCCATTTTTTACTTAAGTCAGTTTCAGACACGGATATATGTATGTTGTATCACTTGTTGAAAATAGGACATATATATATATTTTTTTTTTTTTTCTTTTTTCTTTTTTTTCTTATTATATGCAAACATATTCAGTATAAAGTGGGTGTAGGGAGAGAGACTATGCCTTCCGGTTCTCAATAAGTATTTCTAAGTATTTCTTGCCTTACATCTGACGCTGGTACTTATTCATACATGGATCTGCAGGTGTATATAGATGTGTATATATATACATGTCATAGATATATATATATGTATATATATATATATATATATATATATATATATATATATATATATATATATATATATATATATATATATATATATATATATATATATATACAGTGTATGTGTGTGTATATATACATAAATACAATTAATTATCTGAACAAAAGGATACAATTTACTCATTCATACACACAAAAAAAAATTCCTTTGAAACATCCTGTCTCTGATTTGATTAACAAAGCTCGAACTATCTTTTTACGATTTTGCTTGCGATCATAATTTAGGCATTCAAAAGACTTCCTTATTTCTTTAGTTTTCTGTAAAAGAAAACTATTGAGGTGGCTATATGTCTGTCCGTCCGCACTTTTTCTGTCCGCCCTCAGATCTTAAAAACTGCTGAGGCTAGAGGCCTGCAAATTGGTACGTTGATCATCCACCCTCCAGTCATCAAACATACTAAATTGCAGCCCTCTAGCCTGAGTAGTTTTTATTTTATTTAAGGTTGAAGTTAGCCTTGCTCGTGTGTCTGGCACCGCTATAGGTGCCAATAACACAGGCCACCACCGGGCCGTGGCTGAGAGTTTCATGGGCCGCGGATGAGAGTTTCGTGGGCCGTGGCTGAGAGTTTCATACACCATTATCCGCTGTACAGAAAACTCGATTGCGCCGTAGAAACTTCGGCGCATTTTTCACTTGTTTTATTTCGTCACGAGTTCACAGAATCGTTTTGAAATGAAAGAGAAATGAGAATGACCATCTCAAAAATGGCGTTTGTTGGCTTGATAGGAGACTAATTTTATCCTCATTAGCCTGAGTGAGGAATGTTTTGGAATTATTGCTGTGTTCTGTGTATTGAAGTCCGTCCTGGAATGGGAATCTCTTTATTCCTGATTTCTGTTTAATGGCGCCCCTCCGGGAATGGGAATCTTTTTATCTGATTTTGATTTAATTTAGTCCTTCCCGGAATTGGAATCATTTTATTGAATATCTCTATTTAATGGAGTCCATCTTGGAATGGGAATCTCTTTATTGTTGATTTTGATTTAATTTAGTCCTTCCCGGAATGGGAACCATTTTATTGAATATCTCTATTTAATGGAGTCCGTCCTGGAATGGGAATCTTTTTATTGCCGATTTCTCTTTCATAGAGTCCATCTTGGAATGGGAATCTTTTTATTCTGAATATATTTTTTCTGAAACTGCTTCTCGTCTCTTTTAGCAGTTGTAATCTGGAGGGGCTTTCAACTTATTGAAATGAATTCTTCCTAATTTTGTTACTTTTTAAGGATATTTTTATTAAAATAAATTCGTCCCAATTTTGTTACTTTTGAAGGATATTTTATTGAAATAAATTCGTCGTAATTTTGTTACTTTTGAAGGATATTTTTATTGAAATTAATTCTTCCGAATTTTTACTTTTAAAGGATATTGCATTTTCACATAACTTATCCTTAAACGTGACTGAATATTGAGAAGGCCTTTCTAGGACGATTGATTGTTCCGTGATAATGAAAAATCACTGACATTGTAAGCTTTAGTTGAGGCGAATGATCGACGTCTTTCACTCATGACATATTCAGACAGAGAAAATGACCATTGATTCATTGAAAGATATATGGCGTGACAATTACCAGGGTCGCTGACGCCGAAAAAAAAATTGGCCGAAGTGGTGTAAGTTGATAAATAAAGAATTTTCAAAGAATCCTTGCAAAAGTATGGCGTGCAGAAAATTGTGCCAGGTTATGTAAGTTAGGGTTTCTTGAGGGTGCATTCGTATGTTAAAGGTTTTTTGAAAAAAAAAATGTTGGAATCAACAGAAAAACAAGTAAAAAATGCTCCGAAGTTTCTTCGGCGCAGTCGAGTTTTCTTTACAGCCACTACAGCGTATAATCAAGGCCACCGAAAATAGATCTATCTTTCGGTGGTCTCGGTATAATGCTGTATGAGCCGCGGCTCATGAAATTTTAACCACGGCCCGGTGGTAGCCTGTCCTATATCGTTGCCAGAAGCACGATTATGGCTAACTTTAACTTTAAATAAAATAAAAACTAATGAGGCTAAAGGGCTGCAATTTGGTATGTTTGATGATTGGAGGGTGGATGATTAACATACCAATTTGCAACCCTCTAGCCTCAGTAGTTTTTAAGATCTGAGGGCGGACAGAAAAAGTGCTGACGGATAGAAAAAGGCGGAACAATAGTTGTCTTTTACAGAAAACTAAAAATGCATAAGAACGCCCTTCTGAGCAATCGAGTTAAGCTATTTCCAAGGGGTTTGAGAGAATTTTACTTCATCAGTTTAGTTAATAATTACTAAGAGTCGAGAAAGCCAAATGATAACTTCATGATATCAAAATAACTGGAGGTCTGAATAAAAGAGAACATTTTGAATGTACTAGTGAGCTTGGTCTTCAAGTGGTGACGTCATAATGATTAAATCGTCTTTAGCACTCAATGAAGAACAGGTTGATTGGAGGGTATCCATTTGGTCAATGATTCAGTAAACTTGGAACATCTTGGCGTTTTGTGCTTTCCAAGCGTGCCCAAAATTTATAGTTAATGGCGCCTTGCAAGAGGACCTTAATGGTGTCTATGTATAGTTTTTGAAAGTAAGTTTCGTTTCATTGAATTCAATTTAAGTTTGGTGGTCTGTTTATGTATACATACATGCATTCATATACATGTAATATATATATGTATATACTGTATATATATGTATAATATATATTTATATATGTATGTATATGTGTATATATGTATGGATACAAAATATATATGTTTATAATTTATATATTATAATATATATATATATATATATATATATATATATATATATATATATATATATATATATATATATTATATATGCAATTATATCTGCATATATATAAATATATACACTATATATACTGTATATTTATATGTATGTATATATAAAATGTATATATATATATACAATTTATATATGCTTATAATGTGTGTATATATATATTCTATATGTATAAATATAAACATATATAAATATACATACATATACATACACACATACACACAACAGTTCTCACATTTCAAAACTGGACAGCAAGCATTAAAAAAAAGCGAAAAATGTTTCACCTGAAACCTGGTTCGTCCGAAGCCAATTGCATTTTCCAGCGAAGGAGGCGCATTTTCAAATCAGGAGGGAATCCCCCGTAAGGTTTTCCTGGTTTCCGCGTCTCGTGTCATTGGCCAATTTGCTGCTAAATGTCCTCCGATTTTCCAAGCAAATGCAGAGAGAGAGAGAGAGAGAGACTTCCTTTCCTGCCTTCGAGACACTATTATAGGAATTCAGTTTAAAACTTCCGCTTGTTTTTATCTTGTTATTTCAGTTCGTTCTTGGACGAAGTTTCTCTTCATAGTTCATTCAGTCACGTTTCGGTCGTGATTTTTTTGTCGAGTCCGAGATATTTTTTTTTTATTTAAAAAGAAATTTAAATCCTTTCAAAGTCCCTACGATTTATTTTACCGTATCTTGTTTCAGTAGTGATGAGTTTGCTTACATTGTCATCATATTTCGCCTTGAAGTGATCTGCTGTTTTAGTTTTAATTTTTTTTTTTCTTTAGAAGGATTTTCCAAACATAATTGCTCAAGTCGTCATCATTTAATTAGTTAAGATTAAAAAATCGTTTTGTCAGCAATTTCTCCTTTTATTTTTATTCTTATTGAAAAGGATTATTTTTCCTCGTATGACTGACGATTTTCCAAACATGACTGCTCAAGTCCTCAATCGTTTCATTGCTTAAGATTGAGCAGGCCTGGTACCAGCAATATATATATATATATATATATATATATATATATATATATATATAATATATATATATATATATATATATATATATATATATATATATATATATATATATATATATATATATATATATATATATATATATATAGTAAGACTCACAGTTTACCAACCATAACTGCTTAAGTCTTCAATCATTTCATTAGTTAAGATTAAACAATCCTTGTATCAGCACTTTCTCCTTGTATTTTTATTCTTATTTAAAAGGATCTTTTTTTTAATATAAGACTGACGATGTACCAAACATAACTGCTCAAGTCCTCAACCATTTCATTGGTTAAGATTAAGCACTCTTTTCCCCCCGTCCGTTGGGGAACTTCTGAAGGAATAAGAAGCTTAGCGTGAGCGGAAATTGTCAGTATAAATTTGCGCAAACTTTCGCAGCCGAGTAAATCTCGAACCGTTCTCCGAGAAAAAAAGATGAAGAAGAAAAAACACAGTCAGTTCGACAACACATTTCGACCGAATACAGTATTTAGGAAGATCACGAGACTATTCTGGTTTCCAGAGAGAAACATAAGCCGCTTATTTCGTTGTGTACTTATCTTGGAGACTCGTAATGGAGGAGGGAAAATAGGGACTTCAAAATAAGAGCCCAGGCTGGAAGAGTGAGTCGGAGAAATAAAGGAAGTTGGAGGAAGGGGAAACAAAGGGTGAAAGAAAGAAGAGGAGTGGTGAAGTGAACTGAAGAATTACTTGATGCTGGATTCGCTCGCAATGAAAGTGGAAATAATGTCAAAATTTAAGAGAGGTTGAGAGAAGGTCTTGAAAGTTTTCGGTGACAAAAAAGAAACGCAAAAATAAAAAAAGATGAGAGTATAATGGAATAACATCAGTGAATTATAAACTGATAGATTCATTGGTGATAAATAAAGAAGAACATAAAAATTCGATAAAAAAATTTTGGAGACCGAAACAGGTGCGCAAACACAAGAACACACACACAAATATATATATATATATATATATATATATATATATATATATATATATATATATATATATATATATATATATATATATGTATGTATATATATACACATACATACATACATACATATAACTTCACAAAGGAATTGTTGACATCTGGAATCGTCCACAGTGGAAGCAAAAAAAAATAAATAAATAAAATAAAATAAAATAATAAAAGCTCAAAAATAAGAGAAAATTGCAGAAAAGGTCAGGGAACAACAGGGCGGCGGAATCGTCATATATATATATATATATTTATATATATACATATAATATTGAACTCCCAATCAAGGGATGTTGCCGACGCGTACAGTCTTCAGTGTTGCTGTCAAGGGGGCCGCTTAGGAATCAGACACAGTTTGATATTCGGTTACGAAGCTCTTTACAAAATGGAAACAGAACGTCACCAAGTTAATTTTTAATATCTGATGTGTCAGTTAATTGTAATGTGTCTGCGAGAGAGAGAGAGAATACCAATTATCAATTCCTAATGCGTCATTGTAATGCTTGTGTGTGTGTGTGTATGTTAGAGAGAGAGAGAGAGAGAAATTACCAAACACCCATAACACTTAATTAAAGATTCTAGGAAAGGTTCGTAATAACTTGGCGTACAATTTACAAAAACACGATCAATTATCAACGATTTATTTACCAGGTGTTCAGGTGTTTAATATGATACCTGCGAGAGAAGAATTTGTTTGCTTTAGGCCTCTGGAAGGGTCTCAGGTCATCTGGAAGGGTCATAGGTCATCAGACTTCAAATAGTACTTTGTCATTTATGCTTCCTATCTCGAAGTCATCTACGTTATCCATTTATATAATATTAAAGAAGTTCCTGGAAATATTGTGGTTTATTTATAGTTTTTAAGAATATTTTCTATGTTTATTGCTGAATCTCAGTTCCTGGAAATATTTGGGTTAACATGTAGTTCTTAAGAATATTTTCTATCTGTTTATTGCTGAATCTCAGTTCCTGGAAATATTTTGGTTTATTTATAGTTTTTAAGAATATTTTCTATCTGTTTATTGCTGGATCTCAGTTCCTGGAAATATTTTGGTTTATTTATAGTTTTTAAGAATATTTTCTATCTGTTTATTGCTGGATCTCAGTTCCTGGAAATATTTGGGTTAACATTTAGTTCTTAAGAATATTTTCTGTCTATTTAATGCTGAATCTGAGTTCCTGGAAATTTGGTTAGTTTGTAGCTCTTAAGAATATTTTTTTATCTATTTATTGCTGAATCTGAGTTCCTGGAAATATATTTTCTGTCTATTTATGGCTGAATCTCAGTTCTTGGAAATATTTGGGTTAGTTTGTAGCTCTTAAGAATATTTTATGTCTGTTTATTGCAGAATCTCAGTTCCTGGAAATATTTTGGTTAGTTTGTATCTTTTAAGAATATTTTCTATCTATATTTTCTATTCAGAATAAACTGTATCACAGAAGACCAGTTCCGTATCTCTTCTCTACATCTGTTTGTATCAAGACATATCCTTATTAATGTCATATCCCTTCGGATGATGAAGATTTTGAATCTCACTGAAAAGACTCGCCATTCTTAGATGAAAGGCGACAGGTAACGTTCTTTTAAGATATTGCGTCCGACCGTAGAAGGTTTTTTTACTTGAAATGCGTCATCAAATTTCTTCCGCATTCTGGTTAAGATTTCTTTAGGTTAGAAAGCCATCATATGAATGTATATATTGTGTGTGTGTATATATATATATATATATATATATATATATATATATATATATATATATATATATATATATATATTTATATTATATATATATATATATTTATATTTATATATATAGATATGTATACATACACATACATACATACATACATACATATTTTTATTGCGTGTCTCTGCGTAACTTATGTCATGGGAATTAAAGCGTGCAATAAACGTAACATATAAACACAGGGTATGGCTACGAAAAAAATGAAACATTAGAAAAAAAAGTTACAAAGGGGAATTGTTATTTGGGCATGGCGGGTAGGAAACGTCAAAATAAATCACCATAAACATTCAGTTAGAGAGGGCCCAAACGAAAAAAATAATAATAATAATAATCCTCTTTTTGTGCGCTTAAATGAAAAATCACATTGAATTGATTGGGCTCCATAGTTTTGTATAATAACAAGTTTCACTAATATCATCTCGAGAAATATCATAGAACTATGCATTTACACAGCTACTAAATAAAAATGTGCTATTTTTTTTTTCATCAAAGTTCTCTTTGTAATTTTTAAAAATTGTAGTTTGCTAGCAAATGCCTTTTGGAGCAATGGTGAAAGATCACGCATTCCGTTGTTTCACTTTCCTAGTGGCCATATATTCTCTCTCTCTCTCTCTCTCTCTCTCTCTCTCTCTCTCTCTCTCTCTCTCTCTCTCTCTCTCTCTCTCTATATAAAATATGTATATATGCATATCTATTTATATATACGTATATAATATATGTGTATATATATATACACACACACATACATATATGTGTGCGTGTTTGGAGAGAGAGAGAGAGGGAGAAAGAGAAAGCGACAGGGTTACCTACGGGCGAATCAGAAAGAAATTTGATGCACAGAATACAAGTAGAACTTTCCTATACGTCGTGTTCACGAATGTACTTTTGCGTTCACGGTTGTACGTCGCAATGGGGAGCACACGTGCCGGTACGCCTAGAAAGGTAAGACGTTCTTGTTCCGGTGAAAGGAAGTCAAAATTGACTTAACCTTTAACTTTCGAATGGAGAGTAATGGCCAGAAGTTAACCCCGCTGAAGGGAACAACAGAGAGGAACCTATTTTTCTCCTCTTCTGTTTTCAAAGTGTTTTCGTTTCTCTGCTTTACGGTTCTCTCCTCATTTCGGTCGGCCCTCATTGCGATGGCCGCGGTAGTGTAACGCCAGCTTGATGTGATAGGTCAATCAGTTAATTAAGTGAAAAATGCGCCGAAGTTTCTTCGGGGCAAGCGAGTTTTCCGCATAGCCGCTACAGCGTGTAATCCAGGCCACCGAAGATAGATCTGTCTTTCGGTGGTCTCGGTATAATGCTGTGTGAGCTGCTGCCCATGAAACTTTAACCACGGCCCGGTGGTGGCCTATCTTATATCGTTGCCAGAAGCACGATTATGGCTAACTTTCACTTTAAATAGAATAAAAACTACTGAGGCTAGAGGGCTGTAATTTGGTATGTTTGATGATTGGAGGGTGGATGATCAACATACCAATTTGCAGCCCTCTAGCCTCGGTAGTTTGTAAGCTCTGAGGACGGACAGAAAAAAGTGCGGACGGACAGACAACCCGACACAATAGCTTTCTTTTACAGAAAACTAAAATTACTCATATTATCATGAGTGTTAAAATGAAGACATTACTCCACAGTTATGTCACTGTACAAGGATATGTCGAAAATAAAAGTCTACAGAGAACCGTCGAGAATCTCCGTGATTCTCATCAGTCATTTGACGAGGAGAATCGTACGGATTCTCGAAAGCTCACTGTCGATTTATATTTTTAAAATATTCTTGTATAGTGACATAACTGTGGAGTTGTTTTTCCAGATCAGTCAGTTTCCTCAGCTTTTCTCCCCAACAGGCACTGAGTTTTTTTAAGTGAAGATGTGAAAATTAATGTATAATATACTGCTCACATTTATGAGAAGATGTATTTCTAATAGCCATATAGACTGTTTTAACCTTCTGAGTTCGTCAAATTTTCTCTTAACTTTTCCACTCTGAATCCAAAAAGGAAATATATAAATCAAGAAGCAATTCCCTTCGAAGTAAATTAAGAAGTAATTCCTTTCGAAATAAATTAAAAAGCAATTCCTCTCCTAGTGGGATTTGAACCCACACTTTATAAGAGGGAAGTTATCGTCAATTCAAGAATACAGTGGAAGACAAGGTCTAAAATGGATAATGGTAAAATTGCTTTTAAATTTTTTTATGTGAACAATGGTGGAAATAGCACCCAAATGACCTCATTAAGCCTGGCACGAGCAGGATAAATCTAACAAGCGGGTTAATTATGGATATTAATTACGGATAACAACTCCTGGAAACAGGAAAAACTGGAATTTCAAAAGCCTTCATTATGAAGGAACAAACGGTGACTAACTCAAATCGTTTTGTTTCTTGTTAACTTCGACACAATACTTTGAATATAACATAAAAAAAAATTTTATTCATGGACATGAAGACGAAATGCATAATTTGTCAGTATAACTCGGTACAACCAGTAAAAAAAATCTTAGGAGATTCTGTATAGAAATAGCATATACTTTCCCCGTCTTGAGGAAAACTGACTTGTATGGCTGCAGGTCGGTAAAGTGACTTCGTTCTGATACTCCAGATGCGAGTTCGAATCTTGTTACGGATGCCAGAATTTTTTATGAAAATCTTTTTTTTGGCCCTGAGGCTTTCTAGTGACAGGCGTATATAAAAATTGTGAAGAATGTGGAAAGTTGAGAGGAGAGCTGTGGCGATCATATTTACATAGGTCTTTGGTAAAAAGTCACTATTTACATATATATATATATATATATATATATATATATATATATATATATATATATATATATATATATATATATATATATGTATATATATATATATATATATATATATATATATATATATATATATATATATATATATATATATATATATATATATATATATATATATATATATATATATATATATATATATATATATATATATATACACTTTCCTGTTCCCGGTCTCTCCTACTTGTCAGTAACCTTGTTGCTTTCCCCCGAGGCCAAACTTTAGAATTCTCTTCCTGCCTCTGTTTTTCCCTGCTTTAATAAGGCAGAAGTCTGTCTGTCTGTTTGTCCTCTGGGTTGAAGCCAGACCTTTTTTTTTCTTCCTTGTTCTATTTTTTCGTTTTTAATTTTCTGTAAAAGAAAATTATTGTACCGCCTCTGTCCGTCCGTCCGCACTTTATTTTGTCCGCTCTTTTTTCTGTCCGCCCTCAGAGCTTAAAAACTACTGAGGCTAGAGGGCTGCAAATTGGTATGTTGATCATCAATCCTCCAGTCTTCAAACATACCAGATTGCAGCCCTCTAGCCTCCTCAGTAGTTTTTATTTTATCTAAGGTTAAAGGTAGCCATAATCGTTATTCTGGCAACGCTATAGGATAGGCCACCACAGGGCCTTGGTTAAAGTTTCATGGGTTGCAGCTTATACAGCATTATACCGAGACCACCTATTTTCGGTGGCCCTGATTATGCGCTGTAGTGGCTATAGAGAAAACTCGACTGCACCGAGGAAACTTCGTCTCATTTTTTACTTTTCTTTTGGGGGGTGGTGGGGGGGGGTGGCTGAGGTGGAAAGGGTCATTAGCTTTTGGACTTCCTAATGACCTTTGCCTGTCGAAAGGGGAGAGAGCTCTGACGGGGGCCAGAGAGAACGAGCATACAACACCTCGGTTCCAGGAACCACGACGGACACACCTCCCGCCCTCATTGACGATCCAATTAACTGTGCCATTACGATCCCAGGCAATAAAAAAAAATGAATAAGAAGAGAGGAAAAAAACTAAATTAAAAGTTGAAATAACAATTTCATTATGCAAATTCGATAATTGAATTCTCCGACGTGTTTACGTCAGCGGCGTCGATGGAAATAGCCGAAACCTGGCAGCAAGTCATTTTGGAACCGCTCACCTGGATAGAATTCATTAAAACTGAATTACGCCGGACGGAAGACTTTGTAAAGGGACAGAATTTATGAGAGCGTTCGCTCTCGCGTCGGTCATTCGAGCCCATGTTGGTCAAGATGAGGCCAGTTTTTCGATGGAAGTCATATTGCTTTCCTGGAAAGAGGAAATAGCAAGTTGTTTGTAATTGCAACATCAATATTAAAATATACTAAGCGTTCCAGGAATCTGCAAGTGCGTCTGGGACCTGCAGCAAGTTGTTTATAATTGCAATATTAATATACTAAGTGTTCCAGGAATTTGCAAGTGCGTCTGGGACCTGTAACAAGTTGTTTATAGTTGCAATATTCATATTAATACATTGAGTGTTCCAGGAATCTACAAGTGCGTCTGGAACCTGGACCTGTTCCTCAGCTGCCGCCTGAGAGCGCTGGTTTTGTTCCCGAGTTGGTCTGGGTTATTGAGACCCTTTCAGGTAAAGCCTATTTAGGTCTTGGTTCGCCGGTACGAGGTTTATATTTGGAAGTCACTTGACTGTGGTGGGTCGCTTCCAAGATGAAGAAGGTTGCTGAGATGAGTATATATATACTGCATATACAAGGCATCGTAGCTGGCACTCTGTTGCAATAACTACGATTTCGCTCTCTCCATATCTTGCCTACAGTGAGTGGACACATTTAATCACTTTGCCCAGTGTGTCAAGGTGGGCATTAGCTCAGTGGATAGGGCGTCGATCTATTGCTTCAGTGGTTGACGGTTCGAATCCCCAGCGAAGTTTGACGCTAGCATCTGTTTTCAGGCGATGCTGCCCACTTCATCACCTCAGACCCACTGGGGGAGGGGGATTGAAATGTTTGCACTCACTGCTAAGACGAGGGATTTTGGGGAAAGTGAGATCATAGTTTAGGGTCGAGTGGTTCCTGCCGCGATACTATACGCATGTAGTTGCGTATTAGTTCCTCTCGTTATATGTCCTAAGTAGGTGATTGAACTGAGTGTCGATATACTGCTTCAGTGGTGGACGGTTCGAATCCCCCAGGGAAGGAGGTTATTGCCAGTATATATATATATATATATATATATATATATATATATATATATATATATATATATATATATATTCATATTATATTCTTCCTTCATTTTTCGATCTTTTTTTTTTATTACAGACTTGTTGCGCCACCAGCAACACCTGATAAAGTAAGGCCTGATTGACCTACAGTAAAGTCAGTTGCTCTCTCTCTCTCTCTCTCTCTCTCTCTCTCTCTCTCTCTCTCTCTCTCTCTCTCTCTCAAGAAAAGCCTCTTCGTTTTCATGAAAAAGGGCTTTCCGTGGCTCGTACTCACGACAGATGATGAACGGTTCCTTAAAAATGTTTCCAAACTTGAAGCGCGATCGATGTATTTTCCGCCACATCTGTTTCCCTCCGCGGGGCTTATTGGCTCTCGCAATATTGCATGACGGGAAGACACGATCTTGTGTCCAGCATAAAACAAGAATGGCCTTTTCACATTTGTTTAGAAGAAACATATTATGGTGGGAGATGCGAAGTTTCAGTGGTACACAAGCTATGGTGCTCATTTCTTCATACTTATGTTATGACGCCCTTTAAGTAATCTATTTGTTGAATATGCAGGTCGATGTGAAATGATAAAGAAATGGTCTTTGAACATCTCTTTAGAAGAGACATATTATGGTCGGGGTTGCGAAGGCTGAGTGGTACTTCAGCCATGGCGTTCACTCCGTTATACTTATGTTAAATGGTGTTATGGATCCCTTTAAATATTCTATTTATTGAATACACAAATTAAACTAAAATAAAAATGATGGCTATCACCATTAGAAGATATATAGATACCACAGTAACATTATACCTAATAACTTATAAATAAGTAAATATAAAGACATTAACTAAAACCATACCACCTAATAATTTACAAATAAGTAAATATAAAGAAATTTTAATTAATTGTAAGATTCCCGTCCTTGCCGAGCTTTCGTTTAATCATAGATATAGGAGCTAGAAGACTCGAAATCATATTATCTTCTTTTTATTTAAACCAACGTTTCGGGAATCCTTTCCCATCATCAGGGTCACAATAAAATTAATTTGTACAGCCTTAAAAGAATTGTTCATAGATTGCTGGTATTTTTATCAATATTAGCCATCTAAGCATGTTTTTTTCAAGACTGTACAGATATGATTTGCTTCCTTATATTTAGTGAACATTAATATAAGGTGTACACTCGTTCTGTATAAGATTCCCTAAGTAAATGGCAAGTGTCTGAGATCAGTAATAAGATTCTGAATTCAAAGCTTTTTTTAAAGGTTTAAAGTAATTAAGAGAGGCTATTCAGTAAATGAATAATGAATAGTCCTTCAGCTGGACATCAGCTTTCACAAGACAACATTTGCAAGAACACAAACAAAGTAGCATTTAGTAATTTAATGTCAAGTATAAAGGTTAATCCTCTTATTAAAACACAAATTTATTATAATTTTTCATTTTGGCACCATAAAACAAAATGACAAAAGCAAAATTTTTATCTCTCATTTCAGTATGTTGAATAGGTTAAAACATTGCTGTCAAGTTGGGGCAATTAAGATTAGCACCTCAGCTCTAATTAATTATTGAAAATAAGTTGGGGCATTTTGAGACATCAAAACATGGAGTTAAAACAGCCTTGACTACTTGAACTCATTTCATTGCTTAAGTACTGGTAAATGTGCACATGGCAAAAATAATCATTGATCTTGTCCTTCATTGTACTTAAAGGGCTGGTGCTGAACTCCATTTTCTTAGGCCAACAACCTGTGGGTGAGAAGTAGAGTTGCCTAAGAGATGAGGCCAATGTGTCGCTAGACCCACTGTTTATCCCCCCAGCCTGACAGCTGGTACCTGTTTTCTTACTAACCCTCTCGAGTTTTCAAACCACTAGGTTGGCGGGCTACCGGGTTTATGCAATGGCGCCATCCCCAAGCCACCAGTGAGTGGCGGGATTTGAACCCCGTTCCTCTCGACTAGTAGTCAAGAACCTTATCACTGCGCCACCACGGCAACATTTTACTTGCAAGACTAAAATTCGAAAATAATTTCAGGATGAAATTGCCATGTTATAATCCGCTCTTTATTCGATACAAGACCCGATAATGACAGAACATTTGTTCATCGTAAAATTCTGATGGCACTTCTTTAGGTTCAAAGCGTCAGGGTTAGGATACATATGTTATTTACGGACTTAACTATTCATCGATATTCTAAAACGTTTGGAAATTAAGAATGGAAAGGAAGTAGGTTATATTGTACATTTAGCTCATATATCATATATATCATATATATATATATATATATATATATATATATATATATATATATATATATATATATATATATATATATATATATATATATATATATATATATATATATATATATATATATATACATATATATATATATATATATATATATATATATATATATATATATATATTATACACACACGCTTATATATATATATATATATATATATATATATATATATATATATATATATATATATATATATATATATATATATAGGAACAGAAATTGAGCAGTTATTAATTGCAGATGATGGCCAAATAGTTTGCGTAACGAAAACTACGAGACTTAATTGAATATATCAGTGATAATTAAAAGATGGCTCTGCCACACTGAAAACTCAACGGATGCTACTCTTAGAAAAAATTCCCCTTTCCTCCATCAAACTCAATCCACTGACGACAGCATATCATACATTAATTCTGAGACTTCACCTACAGTGCTACAAAAATTCTACTATCTGAAACTCTTCAACATTAGATTTCCATCTTGGCTTTCGCCTGCGATGAAAGTGGTGCACTCTCTGGAGTACTCCAGAAGAGACGGGTGTCTCCTTTGAAGCCTTTTTTCATTTACGAATCCCTTTCACAGATTAATATTATCCCCTGCCTGGCTGAGAAAAGAGACAGAATTTTGACTGACGTGTGACGCGTGTATTCTCTGTAAGGATTGACGCGTGAGGAGTCCTCAGAGGAATTCAGAGATCCTTCAAAGGGTGGATGTGTGTTTTAGTACTCTGGCTTTCCAAGAGGACATTATACGTGCAGAGAGAAGAGAGAGAGAGAGAGAGAGAGAGAGAGAGAGAGAGAGAGAGAGAGAGAGAGAGAGAGAGCGGTTGCTTTTAAGTAGATTTTGATAAGGTTTTATTGAAGGCGCGCGTTTTCCAGACTTACATTATATTAAAAGAACAATATATTTATCATATTAAAAGAAGAAAACATTCATCTTAAGATTCTGGACGTGTAA
>NC_089782.1:36356321-36436321 GCF_040412425.1 Macrobrachium rosenbergii
ATATGTATATATATATATATATATATATATATATATATATATATATATATATATATATATATATGTGTATATGTGTGTGTGTGTGTGTATATATATGTATGTATGTACATATATGTGTGTGTGTATAATATGAAATTTAGTGTCCCCCCCCGCCCCGTGAATTTTTTCTGGATCCGCTAGTGGTAGGAAATGATAGATAGATTTCTCAAACGTGGTCTTGTTGCCACACACTTACAGCTTTGTGAAAGACGTAAACATTATCATGGAAACCAAGGTTTTATTTTCAAACCTTTCCCATCCACCGGTGATCGAAGGACAGAGGTAGGTACAACTGTTTAAAATAGAGCTGATGCTTCAAGAACAACCGAACAGTGGTTCCCACACGAAACGCTAACCACAACTGTCAGCAAATAAAATTTCATACCTGTACGAATGGTAACATATATATATATATATATATATATATATATATATATATATATATATATATATATATATATATATATATATATATATATATATATATTATTTTTAGTTAGATACATCCAAATAATAACTTGAGCATTTTCTGATCAGGCATTCGTACCGCAAAATCACAAAACAAATATAACTTTCTTTTTTGAACTATCAGATAATAATGACGCACTCCTCACACCTCGTCAGTATTTCTCCCATGACCTAAATTGCTGTGAATCAGGTGCTGTGATGAACAGAAATCAGTGAATGCTTTCATTGTCAGCATAAAAGCGAAAGAAACTTGCAATTGCGTTTTACGTTGAACCTCTGTGCTTTGAGAATTGCGTCGTTTGGTTGAAGAAAAGGACCGCTGTACCCCATTACTAAATAATGGAGGAATATAATGGAGGGGAGACCATTATTAATTCTCACACCTGAACTATGTTTTCGCTAAGGAGGTGAAGGATAAATCTATTTGCAAGAGCTGAAAGAATATATATAATTTTGCTTGGATACTTCCAAATCTATCTCTCTCTCTCTCTCTCTCTCTCTCTCTCTCTCTCTCTCTCTCTCTCTCTCTCTCTCTCTCTCTCTCTAAAAGCATATGTATTTTTGACTTGGTTACTTTCAATTCTCTCTCTCTCTCTCTCTCTCTCTCTCTCTCTCTCTCTCTCTCTCTCTCTCTCTCTCTCTCTAAACCAATATTTATCTAAGGCCGTACATCACGTTTAATGTTCAGGCATCAGGTGATTTATACCTGATTACTATGTAAAGGACCGTCTCCCTCGTAGGACTATACAGCGATATTCACTCAGCCGCGAGCCACAAGAAAAACCTTTCTCGGAAAATACTTAGGCGTTCGGTTGACGTCCCATTGTGTTATAAAGACTTCATTGTCGTAATTTAGTGGAGAATTGTGTGATTATGGTTCGTAAGTTTTTATTTTTTTATCTGTTTTTTTTTATGCTTCTTCGCAATTTTATGGAAAACCTCTTCGGAATTAGAAGCACCAAAGATATTTGTTTTACTTTTGTTTCAGAATTTAACTTTTCATCAGGTTTTACAGATTTGTTTAAATAATTCTTATAAAGATTATCTAATTTTTTTTTATCTTAATTTATAGTTTTGATGATTTTTCCCTTAATGGTTTTGATGAATTTTACCTTAATGGATGTTGGATTCTGTGCGCTGAATGGCTTAGTTGCCCCAGTGCTTGGCATGTATGCCTGAAGTATATAAACCAGCCAAGAACATTTATGGGTAAACAGTGTAAATATATATATATATATATATATATATATATATATATATATATATATATATATATATATATATATATATATTATTAAAGTACGATAATTATTAGTCTTTGTATGGTGAATGCTCATTAACTTAAACGTTTGGTTGATGTTCAACAAATATTCGTTACTGGTAAAACCTGTAAAAGGGGTTTGCAATGATGATTTACACACAAAACCATTCTGATACACACACACTATATATATATATATATATATATATATATATATATATATATATATATATATATATATATATATATATGTATATGTATATGTGTGTGTGTGTGTGTGATGATAAGTGTTATGCGCGCGTGTGAGACATGCATCTGTATGCCAGCGAAACTGTGTTGGAACCCTTGCAAAAATTCCACGAGAAGGAACTCTGAAAAGGCACCATTCCAGAGTTAGTGACCTGGCACACCTTTTAGATTCTTCTCCGAATAAAGTTTTATAGAGTTCTGCACCGTCTTTCGAAAGACGATCCTGCAGAGATAACGGTCCAGACCTGCCCATCAAGGTGGAGAGCGGAAGACCTTTAAGAAAATTATTGGCCTCATCGGGAATGGAATTCGGCGGGTTTCGTTGGCTGTTGGACATCAAGATCTTGTTTCATTATTTTAGAAACGTAATTTTCTGATTTCTGTAATTTAATGGTTGTTTTGAAGAATGTGGGATTTGAGTTCGTTTGGAATGCTGATCGATTGTAAGTTAGGTTATAGGTAAATGTAATTGTTGAGTCTTGGCTGTGAATGTACCAGACTCTTGCTAAATTGAAATTTCTCTTCCTTGACCTGTTTCACGGCTTCGTTGAAGTTTCCTTTCAATTCCTATTAGATTTCTCTTCAGTGAGCTGTATTACATTTATTTTTTTATGTGTCATTTTAGTTCCCTTTAAATACTAGCGGTTTTAGTTGGTTTTTCAATGACTTGAAATTTTTTCTTCACAGAACTCTTATATTTTATTTGTGCTTTTTACTTCCTTTTAAGTAGTGGGTTTTTAAAAGTTGGTCTTTTTGTAACCGGATTGCTATGACTATTTTCGAATATTTGAAACCCATCCCCAACCGCCAAAATAAATTCGACCGTCAGGGCATATCCGTAAAGGATTTAACCAATAGAAACCTCAGTAATTGTCTTGTAAGAATTCCTATCAAGTATCTGTCACTTTTACAGAACATTTCTTTGCTTACCATAATGAGGTCTTTTAGGTGATTTATAATGTTATCATTATTATCTTCCCCGTTGACTGAAATGTCGACTACCTTAGGAAACCCGTACGAATATTCTTAATCGCCTTAGAGAGACTTCGAGATTTTAGTTAGTATGCCTCCCACGGAAAACTCTACGGAAACCACACGCCATGTTTAACTTCCTCCCGAGAGCATACGGCATCTAAACAAGTGAAGAGGAAATGTGGGTTTTCCTTTTCAAATAGAAAAGAGAAAGTAAACGCGCATAGATGTCTTTGAAGCTTTTAAAATCTTTTGTAGGTAAATTCAGCTCTCACAATCGGAGATGTAAATAAAAACTGAGAATATCAGGTAGGTAGATTGCAAATATCAGACGGATTATAACTAAGAAAAGATTCAAGATTTTCTTTTTCCCTTTGGAAAACCCGAGATCCGTTAATAAGCTAGAGTTCTCCGAATTATTCGCTTTGAAGACTGTCCTGCATAAGTTTGTAATTGCGATTTATAATGTCTTTTTCAGCCTTCTCAGAGCTGTCGTCTCCAACGCTCTCCTTCTTAGGAATCTCCTTTTAGGGTTTTTTTTTTTTAGTTTTCTGAAGAGAAAACTATTGTGCCGGCTTTGTCTGTCCGTCCGCACTTTTTCTGTCCGTCCCCCAGGTCTTAAAAATCTACTGAGGCTAGAGGGCTGCAAATTGGTATGTTGATCATCCACCCTCCAATCATCAAAGATACCAAATTGCAGCCCTCTAGCCTCAGTAGCTTTTATTTTATTTAAGGTTAAAGTTATCCCTTATCGTGCATCTGGCAACCATATAGGCCAGGCCACCACCGTTCCGTGGTTAAAGTTTCATGGGCCGCGGCTCATACAACTTTACCTGTTTAAGTTTATCTCCTAAAGAGTATCCTGTAAGGTCATCTGATCCTTCCAAGGAATACCCTTCACAAAACTTTCTTGCCAAGGGCATCACCTCAAGAATATTCTTCTGAACATCCATCAAGAATATAATTCGCAAGAATGTCTTACACAAGAGTATCACTCGCGGGGCTTTCAGAGGTGTGCTCCTCAAGGATACCTTTGAAACGTGATCCTCTGAAGATCATATTCCCAGAGGCAGTCATTCCCCAGATAGTCCCTCTCTAGACTGACTGTTCCGAGAATCTCTTTCTCAGTGGATAATCCTAGAACCTCTTAGTCGTGATTACCATCATTCTCATACTTCGAGGGAATCCTTTATTGACTCGAGGCTGACAGCAGCTAGCGAGGTCAGCTCCGAGCCATCCATCGTTATAAAGACAATCAAAGAAGTGGCTGACGGAGGCAAATCTAATCGTCAAGTCACGCGTCATCTCAGGTCGTTTGCCCATAGGTCGACCTAGCGTGATGGACAGGAAGTTTTAAGGGGATGGGAGGTCGACGCCAGATTGGATGTAACTTTGGAATAAGTAATACGGAATTATAAAGAATAAAAGGAATAATAAGTAATGAATAAAAGGAGCATAATAACAGGAAAATATATTGTTGACTCTTGATTTTGGTAACTTTGGATCGTATTCCATGCTGTGTTGTAGATAAAAGGAGAGCATAGTATTGACAGTAAGAATGTTATAATGAAGAAATTGACTTTGCCGTTAGAACTGAATTCATGAGGAGAATCTGTTAACAGGCACTAGTCAGTTGACGTATTGCGAATGTACATATTACATATACGTATACATAAATACATACATATATATATATATATATATATATGTATGTATATATATACAGATATATATATATATATATATATATATATATATATATATATATATATATATATATATATATATATATGTGTGTGTGTGTGTGTGTGTATTATATATGAGCATAAACGCAACGGACCACCTACAAGTTTTACAAAGGAACCCCTCGTTCTGACGCCCAACATCAAAGACAACGCTTTCACGGTCCTAACTCTTTTACGATACGGAGAGATGCATAATGAACGAGGCCGCAGTAAAAAGCCGTAGAAAATTTTTTTGCTTGGTATAATGGCTATAGAATATGCGTGTATGTCTGTGTCTCTGAGGGCGCCTTGAAGAAGTGGAGACGAGAAGACGGAACACGGAGGCAGAGACGTGATTCGTGTGGTTTATTTATGATTAACCGATGAAAACTTCTGTAAAGTAAGGCAACATTCAAGTATTTTTCTTTATTATTGGTAGATTTTATTAAAAGAAAGGAATAATTTGTAGTGATTCTCTTTTCAGCGTGAATCTGAAATATATATTTATCGTAAAGTATAGGCTGGAATAAAAATAAATAAGAAATGTTAGATTGAACCACCAGTGGAAAACGTCACTTTTAATGAGAGACCAGCAAACAAAACACGAAAGCGATCTTAAAGAATTGGCGAAAAAGATTAAAAAGAATTCAGTCGTCAAACAAAACCCCTAATTTTCCGTCTTAACAGAATCTCTGGAGAGAAGGGATGGGTAACAGGCTTAATTCAATTCCGTCGGCAACATTACGGTCTGGGATTTGATACTCCCGAAGAAAGAAAATAAGATAATTACTCCAATCTTATTACGAAGAAAGAGCACAGAAAACTGCTTTTATCAGAGGCAAGCAGACCTATATTTACACGCGCGCGTCCCCAATTACAGCGCCGTAGGAGATTCCACAAAGGCATCTGGTTGATCGACTGAACCAATTTCCAGACGTATTGCCTTAATCAAGCATGCGATTTTTGCAGGCATTTTTGCTTTTCAAACAAGTTCCCTTTATAAAATTATGCCTCGGGGTAAATTGAGCTAATATTTTATTCTGCTCAGTAATCACCGCCGCTTGCAACAGAATTCGTCACAGAACTGCTGCCAGGTTATCAACAAGCGCTTGCTTTGCTTTTCAAAGCGCTTGCTTTGCGTTAATAAGTGTTTCCCACACTTTGACAACTACCCTACGAACTCGCATTTGTAATTTAGTCATTAGGGTCGTGTCCTTTGTAATTATGATGATTAGTTTTTCGACGAATGCCAGAGAAGGATAAAATGAATATAAAATATTTTAACTGTCACTTCCATCTTGTTATTTTCATCTTACTAAGCTTGCTTGCAAAAGTTGAATTTACTGATGTCGAATCACTCGTTAGTTGTCTGTGAAAGAAAACTATTGTGCCGGCTTTGTCTGCCCGTCCGCACTTTATTCTGTCCGCGCTTTTTTCTGTCCGCACTTCTTTCTGTCCGCACTTTTTCTGTCCGCCCTCAGATCTTAAAAACTACTGAGGCTAGAGGGCCGCAAATTGGTATGTTAATCATCCGCCCTTGAATCATCAAACACCAAATTGCAGCCCTCTAGCCTCAGTAGTTTTTATTTCATTTAAGGTTAAAATCAGCCATAATCGTGCTTCTGGCAACGATATAGGACAGGCACCACCGGGGCGTGGTTAAAGTTTCATGGGCCGCGGCTCATACAGCATTATACCGAGACCACCGAAAAATATTTTCGGTGGCCTTGATTATACGCCGTAGCGGCTGTACAGAAAACTCGATTGCGCCGTAGAAATTTCGGCGCATTTTTTACTAGTTAGTTTTTCACGTCATGCTTTCAAATAACTGACACAAATTTTTAAGCAAATTGCCTTTAATTTTTTTTATTTTTTTTTATTTTCAGTTTAGGAGAGAATGACATTACTTCAATTCGCGTAGACTTTCATCTTGTCAGAGATTGACTTATGAAAATAAAATAAATAAATAAATGAAATTTATTATGTCTTTATATATATATATATATATATATATATATATATATATTGTATAGGGAGTTGATCATTGTAATATATGACGGTTCTTATACGTAATGCTATTTTGCCCCAATCTTTGTCACGCAAGCAAGCAGGCTAAAAGGCATTTGATATTTGTCTATTTGCATCTTACTCAGGTTCACAGATAAAGAAATAATCGACAGAATGATGCGGTAATTTGTATAAAAAAGAAAAATGACACATTCTGCCCTTCTTTCAATAAAGAATAAAATTGGATCATTCATTCTTCATATATTGAATTTTTGCCTTTAGCTGATGCAAGGATTGCAGTGGAGCAAGTCTGGTTTGTTCCTTAGTATATTCCTCCAAGGTAAAAGAAAATAAATAAAAAGATTTAGTCTTTCCACCTTCACCTTCAGCTGTGAGCCTTTTAATCAAATTACGAACTTTGGGTACAGGTTTCAATCCAGACAGTTTCAAAAGGGTCTGACGGCTGGGATTTCCTCTCTCTCTCTCTCTCTCTCTCTCTCTCTCTCTCTCTCTCTCTCTCTCTCTCTCTCTCTCTCTCTCTCCAGGGCTACCGGCTGGGATTTCTCTCTCTCTCTCTCTCTCTCTCTCTCTCTCTCTCTCTCTCTCTCTCTCTCTCTCTCTCTCTCCCCACGGCTACCGGCTGGATTTCTCTCTCTCTCTCTCTCTCTCTCTCTCTCTCTCTCTCTCTCTCTCTCTCTCTCTCTCCCCCACGGTTACCGGCCGGGGTTTGTCTCTCTCTCTCTTCCCCACGGTTAGCGGCTGGGATTTCTCTCTCTCTCTCTCCCTGGTCTAGCGGCTGGGATTTCTCTCTCTCTCTCTCTCTCTCTCTCTCTCTCTCTCTCTCTCTCTCTCTCTCTCTCTCTCTCTCTCCTGTCTAGCGGCTGGGATTTCCCTCTCTCGCTCTCTCTCTCTCCAGGTAAGCGAAAGGAAAACGTTCAAAGCTTTTTTTTCTTTTTTATTAAACTTCAAAAGAAATTTGGATCAATTTACTCTTCATTGAGCGCCGCGCGTTGCAGGAATTGTTCAGTTTTCTGAAAATGAACTTTTGTCTTCGAAATAAAGATTTGTCGTCGGCGTTTCAAAAGGATTTTAACGGATGAAAAATAATTTTTGCCCGCAATACCCCATATTTTGTATTTTATGTTAAGTATGGTTTTGTATTTTATATTAAATATATTATTTATTTCATATTAAATATGGTTTTCTATTTGATATTAAATATAGTTTTGCATTTTATATTAAATATAGTTTAGTATTTGATATTAAATATAGTTTTGTATTTTATATTAAATATAATTTTATATTAAATATAGTTTTGTATTTTGTATTAAATATTTTTTTTTATTTTATATTAAAAATAGATCTATATTTTATATTAAATACAGTTTTGTATTTTATATTAAATATATATTTTTTATTTTATATTAAATACAATTTTGTATTCTATATTAAATATTTTTATGTATTTTATATTAAATATAGTTTTGTATTTTATATTAAATATAGTTTTGTATTTGATATTAAATACAGTTTTGTATTTTATACCAAATATAGTTTTGTATTTTATATTAAATATAATTTTTTATTTTATTTTAAATACAGTTTTGTATTTTATATTAAATATAGTATTTTTATTTTATATAAAATACAATATTTTGTTTTATATTAAATATAGTTTTTTATTTTATATTAATATATTTTTATTTATATCAACTGTAGTTTTCATTGCAGTCTTGTTCAGAGGGGGAATAAGACATGGTATCAGGTCAAACATTCTTATATGTTTTGTTAAATGTTGTCATGATCTTGTTTCATATGCTTTGAATTAATTACAAATAAAAAAAACTACGCAGATACATTTATAATATATTATTTATCGCGTTCTTTCTATGAGGAATAAGATCAGATATCATGTCAATTGTTGTCATATATTTTGTTGAGTGTTGTTATTCTCATATTTCGTATGTTTTGAATTAATAACAAATAAAAGAACTACATAGATATAGTTATCGTGCAGTATAATGTAATGCGATTACTAAAAACAGTTTAGTAAAGACATACGTTCGTTGTTATCAGCTAAGGTTGTCGTGACTTGGCATTAGGGATCATTGAAATAACACTGGTTATTACTCGGCATGTGGTGGACATTTTTCTTGCTCTTATTTTGAGGTTATTTGTGTAGGAAACTCGGTTTCGTCCTTCGCTCGAGCAAAACTCGACTCTATTTGCTTCTGCGTTAAGGTCCATTTTCCCTCAGGATTTTGTTTAGCAGAGATTTTAACTTTGTTACTGGGGTAGTACACTTAATAAGCCAATGGTGAATATATATATATATATATATATATATATATATATATATATATATATATATAATTTTTTTTTTTCACCATACGGCTTTTTTTTTCCAGTTTGGCTCCAGGAGGCGTTAGGTCTCCAGTTCCGTCCTTGTCTTTTGGGATGAGGTTGCGAGCCCCATACCCTTTTTAAACGGGGTTCAGACAACCAAACCCCGCTTCTGTATGTGTGTGTATGTGCTTATTGTATGCATAGTTTCATATGTACAGTTGTAATAAGCTGTAAATACTATGAATATGCGTATGAATTATGCATTCTTCTAGATGTGAGCTTACGGGTACTCTTTCCGTTATTTAAAGTGTAACTTTCTCTCTCTCTCTCTCTCTCTCTCTCTCTCTCTCTCTCTCTCTCTCTCTCTCTCTCTCTCTCTCTCTCTTCTGTATTATAAGCATACGGGTGACTTATGCATTCTCTATATGTGAGTTTACAGGCACTCTCTCCGTCATTTAAATTGTACTCTCTCTCTCTCTCTCTCTCTCTCTCTCTCTCTCTCTTGTTCCCATCTACGGAGACCACTTCTTACCTCCTAAATCAAAATTGTGTGTCCCAGACACGTTCCCTTAATTCCACAGGTGGAAGAGGATTCCCCCTTTTTTTCGGAGATAGGGGATTTAAGGGTGAGGGTTGGATGAAAAGGTCATTATTATTTTCCGTCTGGATGGCCAGCTTCATCCAGTGACGTCACTGTTTCTCCAGAAGTCTTGGAGAGAACCTGATTATATAGAATGTTTTGACGATGCAGATGCACATTGTATCAGTACTGAACTGAATTGAATATAGAATTTTTGGCCAAAGGCCAAGCACTTGGGCCTCTGAGGTCATTCAGCGCTGCAACGGAAATTGACAGTAAAAG
Source organism: Macrobrachium rosenbergii (assembly GCF_040412425.1). Lineage (NCBI taxonomy): Eukaryota > Metazoa > Arthropoda > Malacostraca > Decapoda > Palaemonidae > Macrobrachium > Macrobrachium rosenbergii. The sequence goes on from NC_089782.1 coordinate 36,366,250, forward strand.
GTTTGAAAGGTGTAACAGGAGGAAAACCTCGCAGCTGCACTATGAATCAACTGTTGGGAGAGGGGAGAAAGTAAGATGGAAGAGAGAATATGAAAGGAGGTACAGTAAAAGGAACGAAAGGGGTTACAGCTAGGGGCCGAAGGCACGCTGCAAAGAACCTTAAATAACGCCTACAGTGCACCGCATGAGGTGCACTGATGATGGCTCTATACCCCAGTATTTGATAACAGATCAGTTCAGGCTAGACTAATGTCGACCATTTTTGAAACGCATGTTCCCACACCATTTACTAGTTTTTTTTTTTTAATAATCTTTTCCATAAACATGACAATGCATACCAACAAAATAACAAATTTCAATATTTATTATTAAGAATATGGGTGACTCTTAAACCTTATGTGTTTCAACTGGTGTGAAAAGGAAAGCTGGGAGACAGTTTTTTGTTACCTATTCAAAATGATGAATTTTCGAATCACCAGTGCAATTCGAACCATGAAAGATAAAAGAACACTGCCTTGAAGAACACCAGCCGAGATAGGCCTGGTCCTGCCAATCTCACAGGAACATGCAGTAGAACTCTCTCTCTCTCTCTCTCTCTCTCTCTCTCTCTCTCTCTCTCTCTCTCTCTCTCTCTCTCTCTCTCTCTCTCAAATGGTGTTCCTGCCATCTCAATTTGATGATTTATAATGAATTGGGGTATTAACCTCGTTAAACTTATAATGCCAGTCAGATGATATCAAAACCCATTAATATTTACAAGCCTTTTCATGATCTTTATACTGTTCGCCGTGCCCCTATAGATAGATAGATAGATAGATGTAGGAATGAGGTACATAAACCGATGAACTAAGAGAGAGAGAGAGAGAGAGAGAGAGAGAGAGAGAGAGAGAGAGAGAGAGAGAGAGAGACTGGCCCCATTTCCTGCGAGATTTAGTTATAATGGAAACAGCCAGTACGAGAATTTGCTTAAGAACAGATGTAACCTTGAAAGCTAAGGTTAAACGTTTTTGTCAACAAAAATACCTTTCTGCAGTTACAAGGACGACCAGCCCATTCTTCTGCCTCAACAAAAACACAAACAAAAACAGCAATCCCCAAAGGAAGAGACGTTAGGTATAAGAAAGAACAAAGTCATAAGTTGGACTCTTATTGCGTGCTTGCTTTCGGGTGAAATCTCTCAAGCAAAACAAATGGACAAAAGCAGCTGTCAGTATCTGAACTTAAATCTGTAAAAGAACGACTTTAAGTTTTTCGTAATTCAGATGCGGAAAACAAAATCGTGAGCTCTGACTTTGACATGATCTGTGGCTTTTTTTAGCACCAGGTTTTAATACCACTCAGTTTGCCCGGATTTTTATCTTGGTTGCAACTAAAATGTGGAAAAGTTTGCCTAGGGCGGTTTCAGAATCTTCTGATCTCTAGATATTTAAGCTATGAGCTTGAATGATATATTTCTTATTTTGTTCTGCAACTAAAATGTGGAAAAGTTTGCCTAGGGCGGTTTCAGAATCTTCTGATCTCTAGATATTTAAGCTATGAGCTTGAATGATATATTTCTTATTTTGTTCTTACAAGATTGAGAATAACATGATAACGTAGGTATCAGTTGGTTGTGCTGAGTCCAGAGGTCCACAACAGGCTTCTTAACACCTTTTACGTGGCTGCTTTGAAGTAAAGGTCTGACTAACTTAAAGGACACAAACATAACTCATTTTCAACACTTCTTTATTATGTTATAATATTACGACCTAATCACACGGGATCTCTCAAAACTGGAGAGCGGAAAAGTTATCTAAGTTATCTGCAAAAGTCGTGTAGAACTTTTTAAAACTTCTTTTTTTAACGTTGCAAAAACTTCTTTATCAAGTGGGATGAATCTGATTCAGTTCGAGTTGAGGAAAATGAATTCTCCCCCACCGAGGAAACTAGACACCAATATTCATTTCCGGATAAAATAAAAAGTTTGGGATAAAAGTTTCAACTTTGGGAGAATATAAACAAGAGAACCAGAATCCATAATTATACCGAGGTCGAGGTGCAGCAGACGCTTTCTTGTTCGTCAGTTTTAGTGAGTTTGACCCTGAATTTGACTCCTGAGGGTGATCCTGAGTTTGACCCTTGAGTGTGACCTCTGAGTGTGATCCTGAGGTTGACCCCTGAGTATGACTCTGAGTGTGATCCTGAGATTGACCCCTGAGTGTGACCCGCTGATTTTGATCCCTGAGTGTGACCCCTAAGTTTGACCCTTGAGTGTGACCCCTGAGTCTGCTCCTGAGTGTGGTCCTGAGTTTGACCCCTGAGTGTGACCCCTGAGTTTGACTCATGAGTGTGACCCCTAAGGTTGACCCCTGAGTGTGACCCCTAAGTTTGACCCTGAGTGTGATCCTAAGTTTGACCCTTGAATGTGACCCCTGAGTGTGACCCCTGAGTGCGATCCTGAGTTTGACCCCTGAGTGTCACCCCTTGTTGTGACCCCTAAGTTTGACCCCTTAGTGTGACCCCTGAGTGTGATTGAGAGTTTGACCCTTGTGTGTGATCCCCTGAATTTGACCCCTGAGTGTGATCCTGAGTTTGACCCTGACTTTGACTCTGAGTGCATCCTTAAGTTTGACCCCTTAGGTGACCCCTGAGTTTGACCCCTTAGGTGACCCTGAGTTGACCCTGAGTGTGATCCTAAGTTTGACCCTTGAGTGTGACCCCTGAGTGTAACTCCCTGAGTGTGACCCCTGGGTATGACCTCAGTTTATAAAGAACAGTTTTCTTTCTTTACCTGTTTGAAGAGTTGATGTAATTCAGTGACTTATTAGTTGTCTTAAGAAGGAAGCATAAGAAGAAGTAACATTTTATTTCATGTTGCTAATTCAAGTGTATTCCTAAAATATTTGACTTCATGTGTTAAAAAATGTATAAAGATACATTTATATATTGTTTTTCAGAGAGTAATATATATATATATATATATATATATATATATATATATATATATATATATATATATATATATATATATATATATATATATTTTATATAATATATATATATATATATATATATATATATATATATATATATATATATATATATATATTTATATATGTATATATATATTAAGAATCCTTTCTACTAGCTTTGTCTTCTACAACGTATTGACTTATAATTTGATTATTTACAGTGCAAGTTGTCACAATCAGTGTAATGCTCTATCATTATTTTCTAGCCTGCATTGACATTATTTTTTATAAAACTTCTTTTTTTTTTTTTTTTTGTAGTGTTCAGTTACACGAATCTTGGACGACGAATAAAAACAGTCTTACCTTACCCAACTTTTTTTCCTTGTTTGACAAATACCTTCTAGACTGTCGTCACGAAGGAAGTTTGATCAAGCTTGCGGCAGCTTATAATCCCACGCTTCTGTTATTATTTCTCGGCTGTCCCCAAAAGCGCGGAAAAGTACGCCAAAAGTGCGGAAAAGTTCTCCGAAATTGCGGAGAAGTTGCCGAGGCCCTGGGACGATCACACGCAAGTTCCCCAGTGCTATAATTTCCGCCAGACCAATCGTGGCCGGTTTTGCCTTGAGAGTTTTTCGCCGGGGAATCTGCTCTGCCAGCCGTTTCATCGTCGCCTTCGAAAGCAGTCATTGGGCGCTCATATTTCGCCGGCAATACTTTCTCTTTCTAGTTGCGTTTACATTGGACTTTTTCTCCTCTTGTCTCTCTCCGCGAATTTATCGAGCGCGGCCGGATTTCGCCTCGTATTTCATTCTTCCTCAGGTATCGCAAAATTATTTTTCAACTGAAATTGCACCGGGTTTGCATTTCCCGACGCCGAACGTTTTTTTTTTTTTTTTTTTACTCTTCGTTTCGGTGTAAATTAATTTTCATTTGCAAGGCTGAACGGAGGTTCCTTCGATTAAAAGTAAAATCTGTGTGTGTGTGTGTGAGCGCGCGTGTGTGTAATGTAAAAGTATTATTGCGTCTTGTGGGGAGAATGTGGCTTATGCTGTAATGAATGTATGAAATTTATGCAATAAAGCCAGGCACTAAGGCACTTTTATCCATTCAACTCTCATGACTGAAAGAGGGATTGGAGTGGTTGAACATCAAGATAAAGAGATCCGGAAAATAAATGAGACAAAATACGAGTAACTGAATGCGTAAGTAGGAGACAATTCCACAGTAGTACTAAGAAGTGATAGCGAGAGAGGTTTGGCAGTAAAAGGCAGAAAAGTTGGGGGAGGCAGAGGCCTAAGAGACGCTGCAAACACACACTCAAATAACGCCTACATTGCACCGCGTGAGATGCACTGAGGGCACCAACCCCTTACTGGGACTTGCTATATCAAGGAAATTAGCTGGCATAAAGTAAACCAAGTGAGTATAAAAGAAAATTCCAGAATATTCTAGAAAATGAACAACAGTGGCTGTGCTGAGAGACATGAATGGCATTGTTGGCGCTGAAGATAGAGGAGGCAGTGTTGGAGTGTTGTGAGTGTCTGTGGTGAAGGGGATGAGAGAGAATTTTGAGGAAAATGTTTTCTGAGAAGCTGTAATATTCTAGTTAATAGAAACACACATTATTTTTCCTCATAAAGCGCGTGATGACGGATTAAATTAAAAGTGTAATTCCAGGATTACATGAAAATTAAGTTCCAATTAACACCTTCCAAAAAAGAACGCTGATGAAAAAGAGCCCTCATTAAACTCCATGATTTCCTGTTTGTCCAGGATAATGACGTTAATTATTAGTTATCAATGTAGAGTTCCAGAAGGTTTTACCATCGGTAATTAACTGGATTAGCATCGGGTCAGGTCATTTCAATTTGTAATCATGTTAATGTATCTCATTCGAAAGCATTCATCCTAATTAGTTATATATACGTATATAATATATATATATATTATATATATATTATGTTTATATATATATGATTTTATTCTGCTTAAAAGATGCATATTGCACTCACATTGTGCATACATGATCATCTCTCTCTCTCTCTCTCTCTCTCTCTCTCTCTCTCTCTCTCTCTCTCTCTCTCTCTCTCTCTCTCTTCACATACACATAAATACATTCCACACGCGCTATAGATGTTTGTGTCCATGTATATATATATATATATATATATATATATATATATATATATATATATATATATATATATGTGTGTGTGTGTGTGTGTAAATATATATATATATATATATATATATATATATATATATATATATATATATATATATATATTTATATATAAACTATCTATAGGCACAAATTTTGGCAATATTGAGAACTGATCTATTTTTACCATTTTAGAAAGTTGGGTTTTACAATTATATTCAGAAAAACATTACCAGTCATGATTATATTGTAGCATGAATAACAACAAGGATAATAAAAAAAATAATAGTAATAGCTTGAGGTGGCACCAGTGTACTAATAATAATAATAATAATAATAATAATAATAATAACAGAGGAAAGTCACACACACAGACTTTTATTACAGAAATCCTTTTCCTCTCTGGGGAAGTGACCTCAAAATTCCTGCGCCTTCGAATATGAAAAGTTATATTTTGTGTTCCAGAATTCGTGTACCATTTCCTGCGTTGTGTTCGGTCTGCTGTAAAGCTCGGCGCTCTCTGGTTGATGATGTCTTATAATATGGGCTTTTTTTTGGATGCTGTGAAAATTATTTGTTATTACAATAGGTAGAGCCACATTTGGATGTAACTAAACCATTGGTGATGTTGTGATTCATCATGACTGAAATTATTTTAAGAGATTTTCAGTGTCTACTAAATATGTTTGCTTTTAGTAACACGGGTCGTTAATTTTACATTATCGATCTTATTCTTCGATAGATTATTTTCATAACTGCATTTTTAAGCTGGGTAATATTTGCATAGGAAGACTTTTCGGTACAATTATGATAACAAAAAATGATAAATGAAATAAGTAAAATTTACACTTACTAAACAGAATTTTAAAAAATAAAGTCCATTAGATTTGTAAAAAAGCAATTGCAAAGGTAAAATGAGATGATCAAAATATACTTTTACTTAGTAAAAATACAAGTAAAAAATGCGCCGAAGTTTCTTCATCGCGATCGAGTTTTCTGTACATCGTATAATCAAGTCCACCTAAAATAGATCTATCTTTCGGTGGTTCGGTATAATGCTGTATGAGCCGCGGCCCATGAAACTTTAACAACGGCCCGGTTGTGGCCTGTCCTCTAGCGTTGCCAGGCTCACGATTATGGCTACCTTTAACCTTAAATAAAATCAAAACTACTGAGGCTAGAGGGCTGCAATTTGGTATGTTTGATGATTGGAAGGTGGATGGTCAACATACCAGTATGCAGCCCTCTAGCCTCAGTAGTTTTTAAGATCTAAGGGCAGGCAGAAAAAGTGCGGACAGAAGAAAGTTCGAACAGAAAAAATTTCTGACAGAAAAATTTCGGACAGAAAAAATTTCGGACAGAAAAAAGTTCGGACAGAAAAAATTTCGGACAGAAAAAAGTTCGGACAGAAAAAAGTTCGGACAGAAAAAGTGCATACAGAATAAAGCGCGGACGGACAGACAAAGCCGGCACAGCAGTTTTCATTGACAGAAAACTAAAAAGTCTATTAGAGACAAAAAAGCATTTGAAAACGTAAACTAATATAAGCAAAATTTACTCTTTAAAAATACGAACAAAAAGTCCATCAGACATAAAAAAAAAAAAAAAAATTGAAAGCGTCATAGATTAAAGAGACCGAGTATGGAAGGCGACGAACCCGTAAGACAAAAGACACACTCCCTGGCCTAATGTCCCTCCCAGGACCGATCTTCTCTCTCGCATTATAGCAGAGCAAATGAGAGCGAGGATATGAGAGAACGAACCGACTCTAAATTCTCTCTTAGGACGGGTAACCGCGACGGCGGGAGATCTCCGGCGAATTGCCCCTTGAGAGACATTAAAGCGAGATTCTTTTTTTTTTTTTTTTACTAAAAGGGTAGAGTTATTTACCCGGCAGTCGGCTGCCGAGCGATGAAAATGCCTCGTACGCTACCCGGCACTGACTGATGGGTATATTAAGTTGTTGGAGTTCTCTCTCTCTCTCTCTCTCTCTCTCTCTCTCTCTCTCTCTCTCTCTCTATATATATATATATATATATATATATATATATATATATATATATATATATATATATATATATATATATATATATATATATATATATATACACACATACAAACACACATCCATACGTATATATATATATATATATATATATATATATATATGGAGCGAGAGAGAGATCCTTTACCTCTGCAATGAGTGGCCCCAGATTACCCAAATTATATCACGCAAAATTGTTAGGACAATGCTCTCTACAGCAAGGCTGCAACCCACCACAGGCGCCTGACGACCAGATTTCAAGGAGTTCGCCTAAACCTAGTCCAGGTGACACTAACACGATTCCTATTTTCCGTCAAGAAGTAATTGAGGTCAGTTGTAGAAAAACAAGAATTATAGACAACCCAATCACTCTGTCAGAAACGCTACACTTTCGCCTACACCTACGCCTACACCTGCCCTACACCTACGCCTATGCCTACTCCTGCCATGTATTATGGCGACTTTCGTCAGTGTTTGTTCTTTCGAATGTACTGTGCTGTCATCGTGCGATGTATTATGTAAGTTTCTATTCAGACGTGCCTGAGAATGTCTAAATACCTACATAAAAGAAACCGGTCAGGAGATAGTTTCATTACATCTCCCCTTTGGTATATATATATATATATATATATATATATATATATATATATATATATATATATATATATATATATATATATATATATATTATATATATATATATTTATATAACACACACATATATATATATATATATATATATATATATATATATATATATATATATATATATATATATATATATATGTGTGTGTGTGTGTGTGTGTGTGTGTGTGTGTGTTGTTTGTTTGTGCTTTTTCATGCACAGTTTTTCCTTCGTTTCCGTCATGTATTGCCAACGTGGCATCTGCACCTTGGCAGTGTTGCCAGTATTTTTAGCACCCAAAGTTTTCAAGGAACAAACAGAAATAGCAGTTATTGTTCGTCCCCTGGGGACTTCTAAGACTCCAGCTTCGGGGACTGGAGAAAGTGCACAAATATCGGATATTCTGCCGGGGATGCTACGTGTGGGCTTTATACATTTATATATACATTTTGTTCTTGTGGTCTCATTTTATTAGGTGTATATATATATATATATATATATATATATATATATATATATATATATATATATATATATATATATATATATATATATATATATATATATATATATATATATATATATATATATATATATATATATATATATATATATATATTTTATATAAATGTATGTATACATGTATATATATAGATAGATGGTATAGATAGATAGATAATGTATGTGTGTGTGTTTGTGCACGCATGCATGCGTATACGTGCGTATGTCGCGTACACACACCGAACCGCACTGAACGTAATCGACGGATGTAAAAAAAAAAAAAAAAATACCGTACTACAACAAATTCCATTGTATCATTTATTCCATAAAAAAAAGGGGGTTTGGGGGAGGGGAGTAGCACTCCGGAGAACGCGAAGCAACGCGCGCAAATTTCCCAGAGGCCCAGATGAGATTAAAGTCGGTTTTCGGGCCGGGCGAGGCGGCAGTTTTCCTTTCGTGATTATTTTTCGAATTGCTCTCAGCCCCGCCGACAAATTGCTCCAAATTGCATTTCGTTGTTTATTTTCATTTGCAATTCGTCGAAAATTTCCTCCCCATTTGCGTCGGGAATTCGATTTGGCGGATGCGCCTCGTTTTGACGAGGGGAATAATGATACGGGGTGTCTCTGTTCCCCCCACCTTTTTTTTTTTATTTTTTTTTTTTTACTGTGAGTTTATCTTTTTATCTTTCCCTGTCCCGAATGAGGTTTCTGGAGAGTGATTCCCTAGGCAAAATGAGTTATGTCTCCGTGTTTTAGTTGACTGAATAGAAAACTATTGCGCCGGCTTTGTCTGTCCGTCTGCACTTTTTCTGTCCGCCCTCAAATCTTAAAATGTACCGAGGCCAGAGGGCTGCAAATTGGTATGCTGATCATCCACCCTCCAATTATCAAACATACCAAATTACAGCCCTCTGGACTAATTACTTTTTATTTTATTTAAGGTTAAGGTTAGCCGTGGATCGTTCGTCTGGCAGTGGTTTCCGGAGCGGTTCAACACACCTTTACTGGACTGCATTTGGTTAGGGACTGCGTGCTGGCCGGTCGTAGCTGATAGTTTTATACAGCATTATACGTTGTACGGAAAACTCGACTGCGTCGAAGAAACTTCGGCGCATTTTTTAATTGTTTTTATTTTACTGTGAGTTTATATCTTTCCCAGTTCCGAATGAGGTTTCTGTAGACCGAGGTTCCCTGGGGGAAATAAGCTGTGTCTCAGTGTTTCTTATTTCGTCTACAGCCCATTTTTATTAAAAATGACTTGGGGGTAGTCGTTATTAAACTCACATTTCTATTTTCCGTCGTTCATCAACAGTAAGTTCATATTGTTTTGTTTTGTTTTGAAGGAACTCACATTTTGTAATGTCTCCCTCTCCTTAACATTCAGTTGACTAATGTGTTGTTTTGTTTGATTTTGTTCAAAATTGCCTGAAGTGGTTGTCATTAACACTGCATTTTTATTGTCTGTCCTACCTTTCGTTCGGTTCATTAATTTATTGTTTTCTTTCCTTTGACTTAAAAAGACATTTTACATTGAAAGCTCAGTACTCTATAGACACACAAAAGAAGAAGCTTTAACTAAAAAAATTACCTCCACATTTGAAAACGTCGAACTGAAATAATTAACAGTAAATTACTAGATGTAATTTATTGTTATCAGAATCACCTCTTCCTTCGCTTCGTTCCTCATCGCCTCTTTTATTATTATTATTATTATTATTATTATTATTATTATTATTATTATTATTATTATTATTCAGAAGATGAACCCTATTCAAATGGAACAAGCCCACCACAGGGGCCACTGACTTGAAATTCAAGCTTCCAAAAAATATTATTATTATTATTATTATTATTATTATTATTATTATTATTATTATTATTATTATTATTATTATTATTATTCAGAACATCTCCCCTATTCATAGGGAACAAACCCACCACAGGGGCCACTGACTTAAAATTCAAACTTCCGAAGAATATTATGGTGTTCAATAGAATGAAGTAACAGAAGGTAAAGGGAAATACAGAAAGCGGAGATCAGTCAATAGAAAAAAACAGACACATTAACGAATCAATAAATAAATCCATAAAAATGTAAAGTAAATTATTAAAATACAAGGAGAGTAAATAAAGTGAGTCAGGAGATCTGGAACCTATATCAAATACTTATCTCTTCGCGACCTTGAAAACTGTGACGCGAAATAATTATATGACCCAGTTAATATGATTTATGACCCTAGTCCATATTCCCTTCAGCAAATACGTACTTCATCTTCTCCTTTAAAGCTGTGACTGCGAACTGTTAAGTGTATAAGCATTATCATAGAATTTATAGATGTAGGACACTGGCAATTAATTTTCCATATCGTATTTCAAACTTTTGTGACGTTAGTTAAATTCGTCAGTAGGTCGACCTTGTTATGCATGTTGGAACTTACTCCATTATTATTTTTTTGTGAGATTTGGCGGTAAGGATAGAATTGTGCCCCGTCTCAATTTATTCTCATTTGTACATTCTTACAAGATAGGACTTATTTCTGTTCTTGTACAAACGTCAAATGTTTTGTGACTAAGACGTTTGTTTATCAGAAATATGTCAAGAGGAAAATATGATAGAAAATGGTCAATGTAGCTCTCTCTCTATCTCTCTCTCTCTCTCTCTCTCTCTCTCTCTCTCTCTCTCTCTCTCTCTCTCTCTCTCTCTCTCTCTCTCTCTCGGTGTTTTGCAAGTATAAAAAACTAGCGAATCATACATATTAAACAATCTTGTCCTAGGTAAAAGTCTCTCTCTCTCTCTCTCTCTCTCTCTCTCTCTCTCTCTCTCTCTCTCTCTCTCTCTCTCTCTCTCTCTCTCTCTCTCTCTCGGTGTTTAAAAGTATAAAAAAACTAGCAAAGCACTCTCTCTCTCTCTCTCTCTCTCTCTCTCTCTCTCTCTCTCTCTCTCTCTCTCTCTCTCTCTGCGTTTTGCAAGTATAAAAGCTAGCGAATCACACATTAAATAATCTGTCCTAGGTACAAATCTCTCTCTCTCTCTCTCTCTCTCTCTCTGTCTAGGTGTTTTCCAAGTGTAACAAGCTGCTAGCGAATCACATATATTAAATAATCTTGTTCTAGCCAGGCAATTCCAACTAATTATTTCGCAAATTAATGCATACGCGAATTAGACATCAGATCGCATGTACTATTCTCATGGGAAAATAAAACCCCACTAATAAACTGATGCTTTCTCATACCGTCGCAATATTGCGCGTACGCTGACGAGCCTACGATTCTCTTCGCCATCATGAAACTCCGACGTTATTCTGTTTCAAATCAAATCCTCCCGTGACCCAGTTTTTCGTTTTATGCATATCTATCCCAAACCGCTCCCTGGCTGTTGATGCCCAATTCGATTACGCGCGAGTGGCAGCGGTACACTGGAATTCAATCATTCTCTGTAACCACATTAAGCGGATTCCGCCATTAGGTTTATATATATTTACTTGTACATTTTCCCCCTCGTCCGTTTGTGATGAACGCTCGAAGCACTCATTAATCTGCCTTTGTTTTGTTTTTCGTTTCAAACCCCTTTTTTAAACGACGAGTATCGTCGGGTGTCATGTTTAGCAGCCTGAATGGGTTTCAACCGAATGTTCTCTTTATGATAACATGTCCTTCGTTGGAGTGCAGTGCCGTCAGTGCCCCTCACGCAGTGCATTGTAGGCATTACTTGAGGTTCTTTGCAGCTTCCCTACGGCCTCTAGCTGCAACCCCTTTCATTCTTTTTAACTGAACGTCCGTTCATATTCTCTCTCTTCCATCTTACTTTCCACCCTCTCTAACAATTCATTCATGGTGCAACTGCGAGGCTTTCCTCCTGTTACACCTTGAAAACATTTTTATTCTCAATTTCCCTCACAGCGCCGAATGATCTCATAGGTCCCAGCGTTTGACCTCTGGCCTAAATTCTATATTTCATTCATTCATGACGACAAATCAGTGTCGAACTTTGAAACTTGAAAAAACCACGATTGGAGAACAAATATATTGAAGAGCACATACAGTTTCGGAGCTTCTAGCTACCTCTTCAGAGTGTGAAGAAACTGAAAACCAACTGCAATTGATTACGATTGAAGTTTGCAAAGAAAGAAAACAGATAATATAATACATGAAATATCAGTAACTAATAAAACAGGCTAATTTCTAGGGAAAAGCATCGTTACGATCTAAAATGGGCATTTCGGAGATAATATGTCAAGCAAAGCATCAATTACTGAGGAATATCATATATTCGAATATTCTCTTTGATAGTTCCTGAGACAACACATATGTCAAAAAAGAACGGTAAGACTCGAGAGGGTCGAGACGACAAGTCCCTTCCCTAAGGGCATTACGTACCGCCCGAAGCTTGGGACAAGGTACCTTCGTCCTGCGTTGGGACTAATGGCGGGAAAGGCAAGCCCTGGGTTGGACGACGGCAAGTTTCAACGCTGAGTTTATTTTCCCATGCCTGTCGGTGTAAAACAGAAAATTATATTTGGCATTTCGTCTACTGAAATGATGATAATAATAATTTAGTGAATATATTCAATAAAAAGATCAAATTTCAAAAATCTCATTGAATAATCTCCCCCCAAAATTGTTCCCTAATAGAAATACGTAACGGAACTTTAGTAATTAATTGATAGATGCTTTCGAGTTGCGTTTCATATCGCCATGTCTATTATTCCAAAGAAAACGCTTCCGTTGTTTGCCCGAGTGAAGCATTACGCCAATGACAAAAATAACATCCTGAAGATAAAAAAAAAACTTTTTTTTTTTGTCTGAATGTAAGGGAAGTTAATCATGTAATGTACAGTATTACTTTTGCTGTAGTCGCTTCCTGTATTTGTTGCTGTAGTTTATTCCTGTATTTGTTTCTGTACTTATTTCTTGTGTTTGTATTGTTTTTGTAGTGTATATTTTCTTCCCTGGACACTGTTGTCTTCACTATTTTATTTTGATACAGTTGGATAATAATAATAATAATAATAATAATAATAATAATAATAATAATAATAATAATAATAATAATAATAATAATAACAATGGAGAAACAAATTTACAGTTATTTACGGGTACGTATATTTACAAATAAATCTTTACAGATTTATTTGTAAACATACGTACAGATAAATAATAGTAATGCTACTGATACTGCTACTGTTACTTCTTATAATAATAATAATAATAATAATAATAATAATAATAATAATAATAATAATAATAATAATAATAATAATAATGCATAAATTTAGTCAAATTGTCTTGTAAGTGTGAAGGTGCTCTGTTGCATACGACCAGAATATTATTATTATTATTATTATTATTATTATTATTAGTATTATACGCAGTAACAGCAGCAGTAGCAGTAGCATTACTATTAGTTACTGACGGGGACGAATTTCGTATTTGAGATTCTCTTAACGTAAGTTTCTACCACCGACGGTTCATCCCCGATTTCTCCTAGGTTGGAGGAGTGCCGTCAGTGCTCCTCACGCGGTGCACTGCAAGCATCACTTCAGGTTCTTCGCAGCGTCCCTTCGGCCACTAGCTGCAACCCCTTTCGTTCCTTTCACTGTGCCTCCGTTCATATTATCTTTCTTCTATCTTACTTTCCACCCTTTCCTAACAGTTGTTTTTCATGGTGCAACTGCTTTGAGGTTTTCCTCCTGTTACACCTTTCAAACCTTCTTTACTGTCAATTTACCTTTCAGCGCTGAATGACTTCATAGGTCCCAGCCCTTGGCCTTTGCCCTGTTTTATATTCCAAGCTCATCGTCGATTTGGTAAGAAAAGGACTAAATGCTGAAGTAAAGTCTTTTTTTTTTCTTTTTCTTTTTTTAACCAATCACTGCTTAGGCAAGTCAGGTCTTTGCTCAATAAAGAAAAGATACTCTGAATCACTGTTAATATCAGGTTTAACTAGTTAAGGGCACTGAAGCATAATGTTTCGCATCTCGTCACTTTTGGCCTTTTTTTTTTAATCAAACACTTCTTTGGCAAGTGAGGCCTCTGCTCAGTAAAGAAAAGATCCTTTAAATCACTGTTAATATCAGGTGTAACTAGTTAAAGGCACTCTGATCAAGAAAAAAATACTTCAAAGTCGGCTTTAACTTGTCAAGATCACTGGAGCATAATTCTATTTCGCATCTCGTCTCTTCCATATAACCCTAAATTCGTCTTGCAATTTCCTTCACATATTGGACTTGCGAAACGCGATAATTATTATCCGAGCGGAGGGTTTGGTGGAGACGATCATTTCAGCAGGCAGCAACGTATTCATATGTTATCGTATTGCATGAATAAATTAGCGTCAGAACAATGATGTATTTCGAGGAAATCTGCGTTTGCTTGGACAGACGGAGGAATACATACCTCCTTGTGAATACTCGATGCGGCGAAAGTGTTGAGTGTTGTACTGGCTACTCGTATTGCAGTGGACGTAAGATTCAATTTCCTGTTTTCTTGTGCGTTTCTTTTTTTTTCGTCTTCAACGTATTATTGACCTTTATGTAAGGTATCAGATTTGATTGTGACACATGTCAAATATCAAATTCTATTGAAACTGATATAAAATATCCAGTTCTGTTGGGATTAATATGAAATTCTATTGGATTAATATGAAATATCCAGTTCTATTGGATTAATATGAAATATCCAGTTCTATTGGGATTAACATGAAATATCAAATTCTGTTGGGATTAATATAAAATATAAAATACCATTTGGATTTATATGAAATACCCAATTCTATTTGGATTAACATGAAATATCAAATTCTGTTGGGATTGATATAAGAGGTCAACTTCTATTGGGACTGACATTTCAACATTTTTATCACATGTTTCTCTTACGTATGAATGTAACCTAAATTGACATAGATTTTTTTTTTTACTTTTCAAATTGAAGAAAGATAGCTTTGTATATTGCCGTACTCCTTGTATTCAAAGTAAAGTATAAAACTCTGGGATCAGAGAAGCAGGAAAAAAGTTACGAAGCCTGCTGGCTATTTAAAGAGCTATTAGTTTATTCTTGTTTAAAAGACGCAGAAGTGGAAAGATATCAGTGACAGATCTGAATTGGGGAGAGAGAGAGAGAGAGAGAGAGAGAGAGAGAGAGAGAGAGAGAGAGAGAATCATCATACCAATTTTAAATTTCTAATTTACCAAGAATGGTAATGCAGTGTGTGTTTCTATATGAGAGAGAGAGAGAGAGAGAGAGAGAGAGAGAGAGAGAGAGAGAGAATCATACAATTTTAACTTTCTAATTCACCAAGAATGGTAATACGTGAGAGAGAGAGAGAGAGAGAGAGAGAGAGAGAGAGAGAGAGAGAGAGAGAGAGAGAGAGAGAATAATCATACCAATTTTAAATTTCTAATTCACCAAGAATGATAATGCGAGTGTGTGTTTGTGTTGTGTGTGTGCATGTGTGTGTGTGTGAGAGAGAGAGAGAGAGAGAGAGAGAGAGAGAGAGGATCATCATACAATTTTAAATTTCTAATTGACCAAGAATGGTAATGCGTTAGAGAGAGAGAGAGATTTAAATGGCGAAACTGGTCTTAATATAACTGATTTATAAAGTCTAGGGGATAACACCAGTCATGGTCTGAGTTTAAGTGTGAGAATTATCTGCTGCAAAAATATTCAACTCTGATAAGTCTGTACTGAAGAAGGGGTCCCTCTGACGACAGGGGTCTTTTGAAAAACAAAAGTGAATCACAGGTTTATGGGACCCCCCATGAGCCTTTAATCTTTCCAGGACTCTCTCTCTCTCTCTCTCTCTCTCTCTCTCTCTGTTTTAATCCTCCATATCTGGCCGTTACATGCAAACCAAGGATGCGGCTTAAAACAGCAGGACTCCCCTCCTTCGGCGCACAGCACTTCACGGAACCTTTTCCTTTCCAAGTAATGAACAGCATCTATCGGTTCTGTAATTACTCCACCCTTGCTCACTGACTTACTCACCCTCGTCACACCACCCCTTTTTCTCCTTAAAAACAAATATAAAATATGAAAATGAGTCCTCCTAGATTATCTACTTCCTCTCCGATTGGCTGGTGACTCTTCCGTGGATCCTGAGGATAATGAGAATGAAATTCGGTTTGGGAAAAATCCGGAACAGTCGATAACTCTCCGGTGGATATTAAACTCTTCAAGTGGCCCCGTGAGGGCTCTTCGCAACGCATACGAACTTGGAAGCTGAGTGGGTGAAGATTTATTTTTCATTAATCGAATAAAGATCGACTGTATTTTCCGTGTTAGGTTGTTGGTGTATGCTATGAGTGATCTAAAAAGATATACGTTTCATAAAGAAGATATACACACTGACAGGCGTGAGGAAAAATGTACCTTTCTTCGTGAAAATTTTTTTAAAATTCCAGTGACTCGGATTCCAGGATTATCAGCGTCATATTCTCGTGAAATCTCGTAAAGTTTCGCCGTTACGTCATTGTCAATAAGAGACCCAATTTTAGATGGAATCGAGAGGGAATATAGGAGTGGGGTTTGTGAAAGTATTTTGATATTATATTCGTGTTTGTCAACAGTTCAACAATTTCATTGGTTCATTTAGGTTACGGAATCCACTTGTAGGTTGTAGATTCTGAATAATAAAGATATAAGTGGTCCGAATGCTATCGTACTTACCAAATAGCATTTAGGATGGACAGACGTATAACCCAAGACAAAATAGTATTTAGGAAGTACAAACCTATAACCCAAGACAAAATAGTATTTAGGATGTACAGGCCTATAACCCAAGACAAAATAGTATTTAGGATGTACAAACCTATAACCCAAGGCAAAATAGTAATATTATTGAGGATGTACCGACCTTTAACCAAGACAGAATAGTATTTAGGATGTAAAGACCTATAACCCAAGACAAAATAGTATTTAGGATATACAGACTTTTAACCCAAGATAAATAGTATTGAGGATGTACAGACCCATAACCCAAGACAAAATAGTATTTAGGATGTACAGACCAATAAGCCAAGACAAAATAGTATTTAGGATGTACAGACCTATAACCCAAGACAAAATAGTATTTAGGATGTACAGACCCATAACAAAAGACAAAATAGTATGTAGGATGTACAGACCTATAACCCAAGACTCGCCTCCCGTTCATGTAGCTAAACTATGTCTTAAATAGCAATGAAAATATATAACACTACATATTAAAAGCAAAATCCACTTATCAAGACAATTTCTTTAAGGTGAAAAAAGACTTATTATCATTAACTTAATCGTAGAAAAAGTCTACTCTCAGAGTTGTACAGTTTAATCTCTAAATTCGTTTCTTTTCATGACAGGGGATAGGGGTCGGGGTGGGGGTGTTTGGGGAGTAGAAGTCCTATAAGCCCCTGGCAGGGTGGAGTTAGACGTCCTGGGGCTTAATGAAGAGACGAATGGCGAGGAAGGGCTTCAATAAAGAGATTTGTCTGCTAGGGGAAGGGAGGGGGCGGGGAAGGGTGGAAGGTGTCCTAAGGAGAGAAGGGAGGGGGGGAAGGTACTCGAGGAAAGGGAGGGGGGAGAGAGAAAACTGTAATGGTGAATGGGTGGGGAGGGAGAAAACCGTCGTTGAAGAGGTTAAGGGAAAAGGTGATTATTTTAATAAAAGAGGGGAACGAAAGGGATGTAGAGGAAGAAAGAAAAGCCTAGGGGAAGGGAATAAGGGTTAAAGGAGAAAGATAAATTGGGGAAGAGAAAGAAGAGGAATGAAAGGTTTACTTGGTAGAGGGAGTGGATAAAAGAAATAAAGGTAAACTTGTTAAAGTGTGGAGAAGGTAAGAAAAGTAAGTAGGCAAAGGAAGGAAGTTAAAGGGAATAAAGATAAATTGGATAAAGTGTGCAAAAGGGAAGAAACGACTATTAGGGACTGGAAATAATAAAGATTGAAATACCCACTTTGAAAGGAGGAGGATAAAAAACAAAATTCACTGAGGGGAAAAAAAGAGAGAGTAACTTGAGATGGAAATACCTAGAAGAAGATGAAGTCTGAGAGAACTCGTACCTTCTACCACAGACTCGGTGTATTTGGGACAAGATACGGCTCACTGAAGCCATATACAGAAATGAGCAATTGGGAATTATCTGGGTCTGTAGACTCCGTACAGAAGGGCCTCCAGAATAAATGGGAAGTGGAATATAAATAGAATAAAGAATAAATAGCTTTTAATTATCCCCCTTGTCAATGGAAGCAGCGGTTGCGTAAGGTGGATGGTCTGGTTCTTGCCGTCATACGAGTGCTACTTAAGATTTGATTCGGTGTGTTACGTGATCCGTGTATTCATTTCAGTGTTGCGTAAAATATGGTTCAGTAGGTTACTTGGTCCGCGTATTCATGCAAGTGTTACTTAAGATTTGATTCAGTGGGTTACGTGATCCATGTATTCATGTAAGTGTTGCTTGAGATATGATTCAGAGAGTCACTTGCTCCGTTTAGACGTGCAAGTGTTACTTGAGATATGATTCAATGAGTCACTTGAGCCACGTAGTCATTTAAGTATGACTTGAGATATGATTCACTAGGTAACTTAATGTAGTCATATAAGTGTTACTTGAGATTTGTTCCGCTAGGTAACTGTATCCTTGCAATCATGTGTGTTACATACAAAATGATTTTATGGGCAGCTTAATCCTTGCTAACTTACAGTGCTCCATGAACTGTGATTCGTTAAGTCACGTGATCCTTAGAATCATGAGAATGTTGCGTTAGAAACGATTCTGTTGGTGACCTGATTCTAGCAGTCATTTGATTGTTATATAACCTGCAATAGAATCCCTTTTAAGTGTTCTGTAAAAGAAAACAATTGAGATGGCTATTTGTCCGCCCGTCCGCACTTTTCCTGTCCACCCTCAGATCTTAAAAACTACTAAGGCTAGAGGGCTGCAAATTGGTATGTTGATCATCCACCCTCCAGTCATCAAACATACCAAATTGCAGCCCTCTAGCCACAGTGGTTTTTATTTTATTTAAGATTAAAGTCGGCCATAATCGTACTTCTGGCACCGCTATAGGTACCAACAACACAGACCACCACCGGACCGTGGCTTAAAGATTCATGGGCCGCGGCTGAGAGTTTCATGGACCGTGGCTAAAAGTGTCATACAGCATTTACACGCTGTACAGAAAACTCGATTGCGCCGAAGAAACTTCGACTCATTTTTCACTTGTATCTTATTTTGATTACTGGTGTAATACGAGTGTCTGTATTATGTCATGGAATATAACACATATATATTTCTGATGTGAATAAAAGTATTTTTATTTTATTTCAGCGGAAGATTTTCGTATCAGAGTTCTTATTACAGCGTAGTATATTATCTTTCATGAAGATAAAAGTCAGATGATAAATGTAATTATTTAACTGCTACAAATCTCTTTTTTTTTCAGGCGTGTTTCGCAGTCAACTTCCTCCATGTTCTTTATTTTGTAGATGTTGGTTCTTCATACAAGCCTACAGATAACAGGTAAGGAAGGCATTGTATTCAATTTTATCTTATTCTCAAATCTTAACAAAAATCTAGAAAACCAGTTTTTTGCTTAGATGACTGAAGAAGGTAATTTCGATGACCGATTTCATATTTGTCTGAACTTGAGGTCACTTAGGCGTAGAAATAAAGAGAAGTCTCAATAACTTTTAACGTCATTAAACAATTATAACATTTTTTTATTCTTTGACATTCTTGGAACTAAACGTAATTAGTGTGTCTCCAAAGTCCACATTTACTGATTCTTAATTCTTATCTGTATACTTACTTATGTATCTTATCTCTCAAAGCATTTATTATTATTATTATCAAGTAATTAAGGAATGGCAGGTAAGTGCTCTATTTATGCACTGCTTTGCTACCTTATAACAATCACAAGCTATAACCTTTCTTCGAACCCTCGGGAGACAAGATATAATCAATCAATCATTCTGCCCTTTCCGTTGCTTTATCAAGGCTGCGGCTACCTTTGGAGAGAGAGAGAGAGAGAGAGAGAGAGAGAGAGAGAGAGAGAGAGAGAGAGAGAGAGAGAGAGACTCTTTTTAAATGTCATAGAGGCTCTAGACCTACCCCATTAGCTATAGATGATCTGCCGTAATTTCTTATGTGTGTGTGTGTGAGAGAGAGAGAGAGAGAGAGAGAGAGAGAGAGAGCGAGATCTGTACTTAAATGTCATGAAAGCTCCAAACCCAGCCCATTAGCTATAGATGATCAGCCGTGATTTCTTATGAAAGAGAGAGAGAGAGAGAGAGAGAGAGAGAGAGAGAGAGAGAGAGAGAGAGAGAGAGAGAGAGAGAATCTTTTAAATGTCACAGAGGCTCTAGACCTACCCCATTAGCTATAGATGATCTGCCGTAATTTCTTGTGTATGAGAGAGAGAGAGAGAGAGAGAGAGAGAGAGAGAGAGAGAGAGAGAGAGAGAGAGAGAGAGAGAGAGAGAGAGATTTCTCATCGCGGATTCTGGACCCAGTCATTTGTCGTGAAGAATTTTTGACGCTGCGAATAATTCACGAAGATCTGGAGAAACTTTACCGCCTTTAGGGAGAAGATTGGAGGCATTTGGACAGTTGTAATGGAGGTGCCAGTTACATGTATATATATAAATAGAGAGAGAGAGAGAGAGAGAGAGAGAGAGAGAGAGAGAGAGAGAGAGAGAGAAGAGAGAGAACTGAGTGGAGAAGTCACAGAGTACAGCGGCAGTTGAGACAGACGGAGAATAGAATGTCAAGGACTCAAGAACTTTCAATAAAATAAAACAAGATCGATGAACCGCATATTTTAAATTGGATTCTTTGACTGTTGTCGTCTCTGTGTTCTGAGGTTTTTAATCTTCCTTTGTACGTGTAGCTGTTATACTTAACAATCTTTAATAGATATAAATATAGTATTTAGTAGCTGCTGATTTCATTTATTGATTTATTTATCCATTTCTTTATTTATTTTTATTCCCATTTAGCTATTGCAGATAACAGTCTGTCGTAGTTATGAATATATTATTTGCTAGCTGCTGATTCCATTTATTTGTTTATTTATATATTTCCCTTTTATTTATTTTTATTTTGCGTGGCTTTCCTTTATTATACTCATCTCCCATTTCATTACATTTTTTCTTGTGATTTTTTTTTATGGCATTTCATATATAGGTGTACCCACCCCAGTCTCACTGGTAACGAGACCCCTTCATAGATTGCAGACCTCCGCCAAGGCTGAGCAGTCCGCCTTCAAAAGTTTACATACCCCGGAAAGTTACTTTCCTATTTCTCCCGAAATCGAGTTTGGTCAGATTTTTTCTTCAAAATCTGGGCATAAATTTCTGTGTTATCTAGCTAAAAAAAAAAAAAAAGATAATAATAATAATAAACGAAAAACATAACCTCTTCCAACTTCCTTGGCAGATGTAATTATAAAGTTATCGATAATTTTGTGATTAGCGAATAATTTAAGGCTATTTTGATAATTTGTGTAAATGTTGAAGCTTGATGATATAAGGTTAGTCATAATTTTTTATTAAGCTGAATAATTTCAGGTTATTGATAATTTTGTAATTAGTGAAGCCGAATAATTTCCAGACACTTTGTAATTAGTGAAATTAAATAATTCAAGGATATTAATAACTCTGTAATTAATCAAACCAAGTAATTTCCAGACAATTTGTAATTAGTGAAACGAAATAATTCAAGGTATTATTAATTTTGTGATAAGCGAAACGGAAAAATTTCCAGGCAGTTTGTAATTAGTGAAACTAAATAAAGTTATCAGTAAATCTTTAATTAGGGAAATCACGTAATTTCCAGAAAATATGTAAAAATTAAATCACTCAGTGTTATCGATAATTTTGTAATTAGTGAAACCGAGAAATCTACAGACAATTTGTATCTAATTCTGTAATTAGGGAAACCACGTAATTCCCAGACAGTTTGTAATAATTAGTGACACGAAATCATTTCAAGGTTGTTAATAATTTGTTAATTAGCGAAACCGAGCAATTTATAGAAAAATGTGTGACAGAAAACTGGTCATCTCACATTAATGCATTGTGAGTTGTTTGCTCCGCGAATAAAAATGGCGGGCCAGTTTTATAAAGGCGACCAAGCCGGGCAAATTATTGTTGACATTCTAAAATTTCTCGTCGACCGACCTTTCGAAGTCTGTTTTTGAGTCCGGACACGCGAAGAGGAGAGAGAGAGAGAGAAGAAATATTGTCAAAGGTGTTTTTCTAGACTTCGTTCCTGAATTGTTATTTTCCCCACCTTCAAATTTTAAAAACAATATATTGGAAGTAATAACTTCGTCATTTCATTTTTGTTTTTCTGTGAAAGAAAGCTCTTGAGATGGCTTATTTGTCTGTCCGTCCGCACTTTTTCTGTCCGGCCTCAGATCTTAAAAATTACTGAGGCTAGAGGGCTGCAAATTGGTATGTTGATCATCCACCCTCCAGTCATCAAACATACCAGATTGCAGCCCTCTAGCTTCAGTCTTTTTCATTTTATTTAAGGTTAAATTTAGCCATTATCGTGTGTCTGGCACCGCTATAGGTGCCCACAACACAGGCCACCACCGGGCCGTGGATGAAAGCTTCATGGGCCGCGGCTGGGAGTTTCATACAGCATTATACGCTGTACGGAAAACGTCGGCGCAGTTTTGACTTGCTTGATGAGCCGTTATCATGATTCAGTCGCAGCCGAGGTCATAAAAAGGTCTCTCTCTCCCAATGGCTTTTCTTGTTGATTACGGTAGCCATGTTTGTCGTCTGAGAATTTATCTGTATTTTTGAAGGCGCCGAGGCAGTGAAATGCCAGCATTTACCTGTCTCGACAGACTTAAACAACTGCACGAATCTATTCATAGGCGAGGCAGAAGACGAAAAAAAAAGGAAACAAATTTTATTATAACTAATCTTCTGTAAAGGAGATTGGTATATATATATTTTTTTTTGCATGTCAATTTCTTAAATAATTTTTTTTTTCTTTTTTGATAAGTGTTTTTATCTTTATGTATTTCCCATAATAATAATAATAATAATAATAATAATAATAATAATAATAATAATAATAATAATAATAATCTACCTCTGAATTTTCTAGGAAAACAAAATCCTTATCATTTGCGACTTTGAAAATTACTGGGATTGACAGTACAAATTGATAATAATAATTATTATGAAATATGGCGCACTTCAGAGAATTTCCATAAAGCGAACTTCTCAAATTCATCTCTGAAATACAACCTTTTGGATATATTAAACAGCATTTAATTAGAAATTTACAAAGCTATTCTCTTAAACCAGTATTTATTTTTAATTGGAAAAAAATAATAAATCATTACATGGCTCATAATGTGTATTTTCAGAGAACACAATACGTACATCTCTTATACAAGTGATCTGCACATATAACTTAATCATTTGAATGTTTTTCCAAACACCATTTTATAATTTCATTTGAATGCTGTTTCCAGTTCAAATAAACTTATAACATCAAAGATCTGCCGCTAGCGATAACTCACAGGCGGAAATTACACGGTTATTTATGTCTATTTACAGTCTTCTTGCAAAGTAAAAAAATCGTAGTACTGGTTAAATCATTCTTTTTGTTCTTTTAATAATTTATTTATTTAAATGTTTAGATATTTTTTTATTAATCTGTTAATTTACCTTTGTTTTCTAATAACCGACTTCTTTCTATATTTCCCTTCATCTTCTGTAACCTCTTTCAAATGAACGTCATAATATTCTCAGGAAGCTTCAATTTCAAGTCATTGGCCCCTGTAGACTTGTTCCGCAAGAATAGGGTTCATCTCCTGGGTGATAATAATAATAATAATAATCCTAAATTCCTTTGAGTTAGAAGGTTATTGAAAGGCAATATAATGGCCAATGAGAGAAAGAAAAGACGCATAATAATAATAATAATAATAATAATAATAATAATAATAATAATAATAATAATAATAATAATAATAATAATAATAAAAATAGTAATAATAATAAGTATTAAATGCCTTGCAATGAAAAGGTTATTAAAAGGCAATATAATGGTCAATGAGAGAAAGAAAAGACATAATAACAATAATAATAATAATAATAATAATAATAATAAATATTAAATGCCTTAAAATGAAAAGGTTATTGAAAGGCAATATAATGGCCAATGGGAGAAAGAAAAGACGCATAATAATAATAATAATAATAATAATAATAATTATTATTATTTTAAATTCCTTACATTGAGTCGATCATTCAAAGGCAATATAATGGCCAAGAAGAGAAAGAAAAAAATAATAATAATAATAATAATAATAATAATAATAAGGCCTGAACTTAATATAGGTCCTTTAAGCGCGTCCGCTTTTATGCAAATTACGAAAGCAAATTCTCACTACAGTTCAGGCGAAAACCGACGGATAACACGATCGCCCCGAACGTGTGCGATTGAGAAGCTCTAATTACAAGAACAGATGACCTACATTTCCAGGGCACACGTAACCCCGGGCAGGAGCGACCCAATCTGACCCGGATTGCGCTGGGAGTTGACGAATTATCGGCATTAGGTTTAAGGTAACGGCCTCAGAGCATTTCATTAACATAATACCAGTCTACCTACGTACTTATTCAGCAGAATTGATGTGTGCTTACTTAAGACGGGATGATTTCTAGGTACCTAAAGCATGCTCATTACCTGAGGGATATACTGTGTATGTATATGTATATATATATATATATATATATATATATATATATATATATATATATATATATATATATATGTATATATATATATATATATATATATATATATATATATATATATATATATATATATATATATATATATATATATATATATATATATATATATAAACACGTCTTGGAATATGCGTCAGGAGCAGATTTCAACGAGGAATTTATACATACACATACATATATTAATATACATACATACAATCTATAAGTATGCATGTATATGCGCACGCATGTATAAATTCCTCTTTAAAATGTGCCCCCGGAGTATTTATTCCGAGACCTGTCGCGCAGAGACAACCTGATGATTATATTAAACGAAATTGAAGTCTTTCGGGACCCAATATGGCAGCTGGCCGCAATGAAGATGGATTGCGTCTTTTATTTCAATGCAAAAAATGCAGTGTCGTTTATGGCTTATTATGGCTTATTATTGTAGTAAATGTGTATATGAGTTTGTAGAATTTAACGGAGTCTCTCTCTCTCTCTCTCTCTCTCTCTCTCTCTCTCTCTCTCTCTCTCTCTCTCTCTCATGTATAAAAATGTGTCTCTATATACATACATACATATATATATATATATGTATATAAATTGTATATGTCTATGTATATATATAAATTGTATATGTCTATATATATATATATATATATATATATATATATATATATATATATATATATAAATTATATGTATGTATATATATATGTATATACATATATATACAGTATGTACAGTATATGTAAACATATACATATATCATACATATAAATATATAATCATGCACAACCTACATACATACAAAAAATATCAAATACCAAGTTTTCGATTACCCATTTGGATGCAGCTTATTGCTGAAATATCAAAGTTGCAACATATGAGAGACACCATTTTTTTTTTTTTTTTTTTTTTTTTTTTTGCGTTTAAGGCTCTTTTGAGTTTGATGGACATTTCAGAACACACGCACTATTCTATACACTCCAAAGAAATTGATTCCTCCTGTCGATTGGACCTTTGATGTATCGGCTGCAGTTTGAAAATAACCAACTGTTCTCTAAAGCTTGAGGAAATTTGAGAGAATAAAGATCAGTATATGCCAAAGTTCGTATTATTAGCTTTTTGTATGTTTTCTAGTTTCTTTGAACTTTTGAATTTTTCTTCTCAGGGCGTCCGAGGGGTGTCTATTTGAAAAGTGTATAGCATTGGGGTGTTTATATATGTGTATATGTAAATATATATATATATATATATATATATATATATATATATATATATATATTTATATTTATATGTATGTATATTTTATAAATATATATATATATATTATTTATTTATTTATATATATATATAATATATATATATATATATATATATATATATATATATATATATATATATATATATATATATATACAAACACACACACATTTAACCAGAGAGAGAGAGTTGGGGGGACGCAAACGATACTGCAAAACTGATTGAATTATTATTTGTTTTGATCGTAAACTGATGCGAAAATAACAACGGTCGTACAAATATATGAACGAATTAATATATAAATATCGTCCACACAAAACCGCTTTCATCCATCGCAAATGCCTAAACGGGAGCGGAACAAACCCTAACGAGACCAAACGCAGGCAAGCACAAAAGCATACGACCCCGGTAGGGGGGGCAGTGCCGTCAGTGATCCTCACGCGGTGCACTGTAGGCAACCGCTTTCGTTTCTTTTTACTGTACCTCCTTTCATATTCTCTTTCTTCCATCTTACTTTCCTCAACCCTCTCCTAACAATTGATTCATAGTGCAACTGCTTTGAGGTTTTCATCCTGTTACGCCATTCAGACCTTTAATGTCAGTTTCCATTCCAGCGCTGGATGACCTCACTGGTCCCCAGTGCTTGGCCTTTGGCTACTGAATTCTATATTCAGTTCAGTTCGATTCAAAAGCAGACGCGCAGAAAGGCAAGAGACAAACACGACGCTCCAAGCATTTTGGCTACTGCGTGGGGTATACGCATTATTCATTCCCAGGTAAAGGTGAGCGTATAATAGGGCGTATTCTTTGCTTCCTGGCTTACGCCGAGTACTGCAACGCCCCCGACTGTGGTCTGGCGAGTTTGTTGTAGGGCTGGAAGCTCCCCGGCTTGGTTTTGGGTTGCGTTGAAGCTCTCGTTTAGTTAGGAGAACGGATTTCTTCCTTTTATCTGGTGCTTGTCAGTGTTTCGTTTCGTGTGGGGTTATTTGTATGCTTGTATAGACAGACATAATGTATACATACATACATGTATACATACATACATATATACATGCATACATATCTACATATGTATATATATATATAAATGTGTGTATATATATATCTGTATATATAAATAAATTATATATGTATGTATGTATGTATGTATGTATATATAGTTTATATACACAATATATATTATACTGTATATATGTATATATGTACTGTTTATACACAATATATATATATATATATATATATATATATATATATATATATACCCCATACAAAATGGGAATAAAAGCACGTTAAAAGAAAAAGAAGAAGATATATATATATATATATATATATATATATATATATATATATATATATATATATATATATATATATATTATTACACGTTGGTCTATAGCATTACAAATTTACCATCAAATATTCAAATATCTATTAAAGTGATACATTTTTCTTGGATTGAATACCAATGATCAGAACGAGTCCAGTGGTCCAAAGCAAACCACACTTCCACGGGCAAGAGCTCGTACTGGCATAAAGCCGTCTTAATCTACGCCAGCAGCCTAAGCCAGGAAAATAATTTAGGATTTGTAGTCGAAGCTTTTCCAGGATATTTATAAATACTTGTAATTTATTTCATGAATAGGTATATCTTATTCAGGCCTTTTCATATCTTCCGTGATAGCAGTGATCGACTTGATAATGTTAGGAAAATAAATTTACAAAATACGTTTAGCATTGCATGCATGTAAGATAATAATAATAATAATAATAATAATAATAATAATAATAATAATAATAATAATAATAACATGCAAAGTAGAAGGATTAATACAACCATCATCCAGAAGAGCGCAAGCACAAATACACACATACTGTACATATACATATAATATACATACACATACATATATAAAAATTGTACATGTATACATATATATATATAAATTATGTATATTTATACATATATACATACATATACATATACATATATAAAAATTATACATGTATACATATATATAAATCATATATATATACATATATACATGCATACATATATCTGCGTGTGCATGTGTACGAAGCATTATAACCTAATAAAATGAGCTTTCAAAAAGTCTCCTGAGCTGGGAGCCGTGAGAAATGACACTTTATTGCCGCTGATCCCTTTTTAATGCTAGTCATTACCACCGCTTTTTTCCGCACTTAATTATTGAGAGTCACGGATAACATAACTTAACACCTGAGGTGGAAAAGAGGTCACGAGAGGATTTAAACGACGTTGTTTATTTAATTTTTTTTATCACTTATTTATTTACCGGTCTCGTTCATAATTCATGGTGAGGAACCTTTGTTGTTAAAGTAGTTTCTGGCCGGTTAATGGTGTCTTGTTTATATTAACGGAAACTTCGTACATAAATGTCCCCATAACTGAGGAAATTTCGGACACAAATGTTCAGGAAACTGCGGAACAGGAGCCGAAGAAACTTCGTATATCAATGTCCCTATAACTGAGGAAACTTCGGACGTAAATGTCTAGGGAACTGAGGAACAGGAGCTGAGGAAACTTCGTACATAAATGTCCCTATAACTGAGGAAACTTCGGACGTAAATGTCCAGGGAACTGAGAAACAGGAGCTGAGGAAACTTCTTACATAAATGTCCCTATAACTGAGGAAACTTCGGACATAAATGTCCAGGGAACTGAGGAACGGGAGCTGAGGAAACTTCGTACATAAATGTCCCTATACCTGAGGAACAGTAGCTGAAGAAACTTTGTACGTTAATGTCCAGAGAACTGAGGAACAGGAGCTGAAGAGACTTCGTACTTAAATGCCCCAAGAACTTAGGAATGCCCCAAGAACTGGAGAACAGGAGCTGAGGAAACTTCGTACATAAATGCCCCTATAACTGGGGAACAGGAATTGAGGAAGCTTCGTACATAAATATCCCTATAACTGAGGAAAAGTAACTGAGGAAACTTCGTACA
This sequence comes from Macrobrachium rosenbergii, assembly GCF_040412425.1. Lineage (NCBI taxonomy): Eukaryota > Metazoa > Arthropoda > Malacostraca > Decapoda > Palaemonidae > Macrobrachium > Macrobrachium rosenbergii. The sequence continues at coordinate 36,395,530 of NC_089782.1, forward strand.
TAAATGTCCCTATAACTGAGGAACAGGAACTGAGGAAACTTCGTACATAAATGTCCCTATAACTGAGGAACAGGAGCTGTGGAAACTTCGTACATAAATGTCCCTATAACTGAGGAACAGGAGCTGTGGAAACTTCGTACATAAATGTCCCTATAACTGAGGAAAAGTAACTGAGGAAACTTCGTACATAAATGTCCCTATAACTGAGGAACAGGAACTGAGGAAACTTCGTACATAAATATCCTTATAACTGAGGAACAGGAGCTGAGGAAACTTCGTACATAAATGTCCCTATAACTGAGGAACAGGAGCTGTGGAAACTTCGTACATAAATGTCCCTATAACTGAGGAACAGGAGCTGAGGAAACTTCGTACATAAATGTCCCTATAACTGAGGAACAGGAGCTGTGGAAACTTCGTACATAAATGTCCCTATAACTGAGGAACAGGAACTGAGGAAACTTCTGTACATAAATGTCCCTATAACTGAGGAACAGGATCTGTGGAAACTTCTGTACATAAATGTCCCTATAACTGAGGAACAGGAGCTGTGGAAACTTCATTACATAAATGTCCCTATAACTGAGGAACAGGAGCTGAGAAACTTCGTACATAAATGTCCCTATAACTGAGGAACAGGAGCTGTGAAACTTCTCGTACATAAATGTCCCTATAACTGAGGAACAGGAGCTGAGGAAACTTCTGTTACATAAATGTCCCTATAACTGAGGAACAGGAGCTGTGGAAACTTCATTAAATGTCCCTATAACTGAGGAACAGGAGCTGTGGAAACTTCTGTACATAAATGTCCCTATAACTGAGGAACAGGAGCTGTGGAAACTTCGTACATAAATGTCCCTATAACTGAGGAACAGGAACTGAGGAAACTTCGTACATAAATGTCCCTATAACTGAGGAACAGGAGCTGTGGAAACTTCTGAAAATGTCCCTATAACTGAGGAACAGGAGCTGTGGAAACTTCTGTACATAAATGTCCCTATAACTGAGGAACAGGAGCTGAGGAAACTTCGTACATAAATGTCCCTATAACTGAGGAACAGGAGCTGTGGAAACTTCTGTACATAAATGTCCCTATAACTGAGGAACAGGAGCTGAGGAAACTTCTGTACATAAATGTCCCTATAACTGAGGAACAGGAGCTGTGGAAACTTCTGTACATAAATGTCCCTATAACTGAGGAACAGGAGCTGTGGAAACTTCTGTACATAAATGTCCCTATAACTGAGGAACAGGAGCTGTGGAAACTTCTGTACATAAATGTCCCTATAACTGAGGAACAGGAGCTGAGGAAAACTTCGTACATAAATGTCCCTATAACTGAGGAACAGGAGCTGTGGAAACTTCGTACATAAATGTCCCTATAACTGAGGAACAGGAGCTGAGGAAACTTCGTACATAAATGTCCCTATAACTGAGGAACAGGAGCTGTGGAAACTTCGTACATAAATGTCCCTATAACTGAGGAACAGGAACTGAGGAAACTTCGTACATAAATGTCCCTATAACTGAGGAACAGGATCTGTGGAAACTTCGTACATAAATGTCCCTATAACTGAGGAACAGGATCTGTGGAAACTTCGTACATAAATGTCCCTATAACTGAGGAACAGGAGCTGTGAAACTTCGTACATAAATGTCCCTATAACTGAGGAACAGGAGCTGAGGAAACTTCTGTACATAAATGTCCCTATAACTGAGGAACAGGAGCTGTGGAAACTTCTGTACATAAATGTCCCTATAACTGAGGAACAGGAGCTGTGGAAACTTCGTACATAAATGTCCCTATAACTGAGGAACAGGAGCTGAGGAAACTTCGTACATAAATGTCCCTATAACTGAGGAACAGGAGCTGTGGAAACTTCGTACATAAATGTCCCTATAACTGAGGAACAGGAGCTGAGGAAACTTCGTACATTAAATGTCCCTATAACTGAGGAACAGAAGCCGAATAAACTTCTTACATAAATGACCCTATAACTGAGGAACAGGAACTGAGGAAACTTCGCACATAAATGTCCCTATAACTGAGGAACAGGAACTGTGGAAACTTCGCACATAAATATCCCTATAACTGAGGAACAGGAACTGAGGAAACTTCGTACATAAATGTCCCTATAACTGAGGAACAGGATCTGTAGAAACTTCTGTACATAAATGTCCCTATAACTGAGGAACAGGAGCTGTGGAAACTTCTTTACATAAATGTCCCTATAACTGAGGAACAGGAGCTGAGGAAACTTTAAATGTCCCTATAACTGAGGAACAGGAGCTGTGGAAACTTCGTACATAAATGTCCCTATAACTGAGGAACAGGAGCTGAGGAAACTTCGTACATAAATGTCCCTATAACTGAGGAACAGGAGCTGTGGAAACTTCGTACATAAATGTCCCTATAACTGAGGAACAGGAGCTGTGGAAACTTACATAAATGTCCCTATAACTGAGGAACAGGAGCTGTGGAAACTTCTGTACATAAATGTCCCTATAACTGAGGAACAGGAACTGAGGAAACTTCTGTACATAAATGTCCCTATAACTGAGGAACAGGAGCTGTGGAAACTTCTGTACATAAATGTCCCTATAACTGAGGAACAGGAGCTGTGGAAACTTCTGTACATAAATGTCCCTATAACTGAGGAACAGGAGCTGAGGAAACTTCATTACATAAATGTCCCTATAACTGAGGAACAGGAGCTGAGGAAACTTCGTACATAAATGACCCTATAACTGAGGAACAGGAGCTGAAGAATCTTTCGTACATAAATGTCCCTATAACTGAGGAACAGGAGCTGAGGAAACTTCATACATAAATGTCCCTATAACTGAGGAACAGGAGCTGAAGAATCTTCGTACATAAATGTCCCTATAACTGAGGAACAGGAGCTGAAGAATCTTCGTACATAAATGTCCCTATAACTGAGGAACAGGAGCTGAAGAATCTTCGTACATAAATGTCCCTATAACTGAGGAACAGAAGCTGAAATATCTTCGAACATATATTGTACATTAATCAATTAATGGTCGCGAAGATATATGCATTGTTACCATGGAAACAGCTACCTCTACCCTGGGTTTATTTCACTACCTTCGAGAAGCAACAGAGGAGAATGTTAAATATATATCTATAGCTTTACGAAAAGAAAAATATATAGTTTTGCAATCATGTGACGAGAGCGTAACAAAGAAAGAACGAAAGAGGCCAGCATGTATTCAGAATTTTTTTAACTGATAAGAAAGCCCTGTTTGAATTTTAAAATTCGGAACGTTATCTGGTCCATGGAGTCACATCTTTTCCTTTCTTTATTTCTCCTCTCTCCTCTCTCCTTTTCCTTTTCCTTTCTTTATTTCTCCCTCTCTTCTTTTCTTTTATTTGTTTCTTCTTTCGCGGGAAGCGCGCATCCTCATAAAAGGGGAAGTTTTGAAGTGAAGGCTTCATTATGCGAACTTCTCATTATGACGTAACCGGAGGTAGGAGATAGAGGGTGGGGGCGTCTTAGGGGTTTAGGGGGGTGGGGTGGAAGGAGAGAAGAGATTTCTTAAAGCGAGAAAGCCTTCCGCTGTTAGCAATATTTATTGCTTATTTTCGTGCTAATGTTTCCAATGGAATTTCTTGGCCATGGTGTATTTAGGTATTTTAGTTCCTTTTTTTTTCTCTGTAAAAATCTTTATTTTTAGCTGTTCAATATATATATATATATATATATATATATATATATATATATATATATATATATATATATATATATATATATATATATATATATATATATATATATATATATATATATATATATATATATATATATATATATTACATATATATATACTGTATATATAAACAGCTAAAAGTAAAGATTTTTATAAAGATAATTCTATATACCAAGGCCACGAAATTCCATTGGAAACATTAGCACGAAAATACGCAATAAATATTGCTAACAGCGGAAGGCTTTCTCGCCTAAAGAAATCTCTTCTCTCCTTCCCACTCCCAGTCCTCCCACCCCACCTCCCCCCCGCCCTTCTATCTCCTACCACCGGTTACGTCATAATAAGAAGTTCGCATAATGAAGCCCTCACTTTAAAACTTTCCCCGCGAAAGCAGAAATAAAGAAAGGAAAAGGAGAAAGGAGAGAGAAAATCATATGAGACCCGACACCCAACTTTTCCCATCGTGCTTACGTCACGGCACTCTGCAGGTACTTAGTGTCTCCTCCTTTTATTTTTATTTTTCCATTACAGCTGGAAAGTGTCTTGATGATTCCACATCGAAGAATACTTTTTTTGGGGTGGGGGCGGAGGTTTTTGGTGGGGACAGGTTTCGTTCGTGTATTGTGCTTGCGTAGGTATATGAGGTTTCTTTGGTAGTTTGAGTAATAATGAAAATATTAATAGTAATAATGATAATAATGTGATTGCTCAGTGACTAAAGTGAGGGTCACAGTTGTTTTAATGATGATTGTGATAGTAAAATAATAACGTGAGTATTCAATGTAAAAAGTAAGTCAACAATTGTTTCTGGAATAATAATAATAATAATAATAATAATAATAATAATAATAATAATAATAATAATAATAATAAGTGCGTAAAATACATTGGAAAAATGCCATGCACGATTACAGTTTTCTTGTAATGCATCACAAAATGACTTATGATAATTAAAATTCTCATTTTTGGATTGCAAGTACGTAATTGTAAATTTTGTTTTTAGTAATTAATAATAATAATAATAATAATAATAATAATAATAATAATAATTGGGAGGGGGTTAGGGATACCTGATGGTTAAAACCTGCGACCGATTTTATCATCATCATCATTATTATTATTATTATTATTATTATTATTATTATTATTATTATTATTATTATTATTATTATTATTATTATTATTATTATTATTGTGCGTAATAAAAATCAACAATTATATAGTAAATATATCACAATGAAAATAAACATATATGTAAAATAAACTATAAAATTGTGGATTTTTATTACTCAGATTGTTTTTCACGAGATTGTGGATTTCAGCATTATTATTATTATTATTATTATTATTATTATTATTATTATTATTATTGAACACTTTCCCTTGCCTACCGACTACTTAAACTTATTTTCCAAATCATGCAAAAATGCGATCGAGATTCACCCAATCTCGAGATCGACAACTTACATTTTTTCCCTTCAGACATTTCGGCCATTTGCAGAATTCTCTCTTTTTTATTATTATTATTTCCTGTCGAGCGACGCGTCATTGTCAATCCCACCTGACAGGATAAGAAAATTTCGCGAGAGACCTCGACACCGAATTCTATAACGTGTCGCGAGTGTCAGACATGGTTCTGGGCGGTGGATTTTTCGATTTGTTTTGACTTTTCATTCGGGCGACACGTTCTCCGTAGATTTCACTCGTCTTATTGTCTTCGCCGATGCTATCTTGGTGTTGCTACGTGGCAATGTATATGTATGTATGTATGTGCAAGTATGTATGTATGTACTGCATGTATATATGTATGTATGTTTATATATATATGTGTATGTATATATATATATATATACACATGTATATATATGTATATACATTATTTATATACATTGACTATCATGCATATACATGTCCATTTGAAAGAAGTAACAGAAGGCAACGGGAAATACAGAAAGAACAGATCAGTTATTAGAAAAGAAAAAAAGAATGACGAAATCAATAAATAGGTTAAAATGTAAGTAAATTATTAAAATGAAAAGAGAATTGTTTTAAGGCAGTAATGCATTGCATCTTCGCTCGAACTTCTGAAGTAATTATTGACTAAATAAAACCAGTTGCATTTGTGGGGAAAAGGTGTCAATTGCCGTGCCGTTACTGAACCTGACGCCATATTTCTAGACCTTTCTCCTTCACCTTGACTGCGTATCTCTTTGAAATTATATAATCCTTCAGCCATGTCCTTTCATCTCTCCGCGTCCTTTTTACTCTTCAGTACAGATAAAAAAAAAAAGACTTTTTAAATAAATGACGTATCTCAAAAAGAGTACCTTATATAAGGTGAAAGGAGAAAGAGAGAGAGAGAGAGAGAGGAAGGGGGAGGGAGAGAAAGAGAGAGAGAGATTGAGGGAGAGAAAGGGAGAGATTGAGGGAGAGAGAGAGAGAGAGATTGAGGGAGAGAAAGAGAGAGATTGAGGGAGAGAGAGAGAGAGAGTGAGAGAGAAAGGGGGAGGGAGAGAGAGAGAGATTGAGGGAGAGGAAGAGAAAGAGAGAGAGAGATTGAGGGAGAGAGAGAGTAAGAGAGAGAGAGAGAGAGAGAGAGAGAGAGAGAGAGAGAGAGAGAGAGAGATTGAGGGAGAGAGAGAGAGATTGAGGGAGAGAGAGAGAGTGAGAGAGAAAGGGGGAGGGAGAGAGAGAGATTGAGGGAGAGGAAGAGAAAGAGAGAGAGAGAGATTGAGAGAGAGAGGGAGAGAGAAAGAGAAAGATTGAGGAAGAGAAAGAGAGAGACAGAGAGACAAAGTCTGTAGGTCTATGTATGTGTGTGTGTGTGACCGGAGAAGGGGCCCTCTCAAGCCATATGATCCCTTTGGAGCAAAAACAAAAGAGCAGCGGCGACATTCTTTCGACCCTCTTCCGCCATTGAAGCATCATCCCCCCTTTGGGGCCAATAACTGAAGTGTCTTTGTTTTGGAAAACTTCAAACGCATCAACACGCTGGGGTGAGGCGAGTCTTCTCCTCCTCCTGCTGTTGCTGTCTGAAAAGTTGCTGTCAGCGTCAGTCAATGTTTTTTTTTTTTAATTAACTTTTCTGATCCTGATGTCGTCCAGAACTGAGAATATTCTTTATATTAATTTTCTAGTTTTTTATGTTCGTATTTAAGGCTCCTTAAATGTTCCTGTCAGCGTCAGTCAATGTTTTTTTTTCAATTAATTTTTCTGAACCTGGTGTCATTCAGACCTAAGAATATTCTTTACATTAATTTTCTAATTTTTTTTATGTTTGTATTTAAGGTTCTTGAAACGTTACAAACACTCACAATCAATGTTTTTTTTAGTTACTTTTTGTGATCCTCATGGTACTCAGACCTGAAAATGATCTCTATATAAATTTTCTAGTTTTTTATGTTCTTATTTAAGGCTCCTGACATGTTACTGTCAGCATCAGTAATGTTTTTTTTTTCATTACTTTTTAAGATCCCGATGTCATTCAGACCTAAAAATGTTCTTTATATTGATTCTATAGTTTTTTGTTTTTATGTAAAGCTCCCTTAAGTGACGGACACTCACAATCCATAATTTAGATCTGTAAATGGACTGCATTGTGATAAATTGGTCAGGTAAGAGTGTCGTGATACTGAGGTACTCATATATGCCAACATTTCAAGAGTCAAGAGGAAACGAACATCTCCTTAATATGGAAAACATTTTAATTTGTAGTGATACGGAGGTGCTCATCCATGCCAACATTTCAAGAGTCATGAGGAAACGAACGTATATCTGATACGAGAAACACTTTTATATTTTAATGGTTCGATTTGGATGTCAATCGATTAGACAAAAATTGTCCATCTGATCAAAATTTCAAATGTTCTGAAATCTAAACTGGGAAAGCAAGACAGAGAGAAATGTAAAAACTCGAACCACAAATGGAATCAGTCAGACCATTTGAAACTCTCATGTTTTCAATAAGAGCCCAGAACACAGACACAAGGTGAGTCTGACTGCATTATCCTGCATAGAGAAAGCAGGACCACTGAAGCAGTGATATATTGTTGCATTCTTTGTATTTTTGGCTTAAGTGAGTTGATTTAGCATATTTCAGCCTTCTGTCTCTCTATCTGTGTTGCAAGAACATATATATATGGCACTTTGTGTATTACTGAATACAAAGTTGAAAGCTCCGTAGGGGGGTAGCACCATCAGTGCATCTAACGCAGTGCACTGTAGGCATGACTTACGGTTCTTCGCAGCGTTCTTTCGGCCCCTAGCTGCAACCCCTTTCACTCTTTTTACGGTACCTCCGTTCATATTCTCATTCTTCCATGTTGCTAGCCACCCTCTCCTAACAGTTGCTTCATATTGCAGTTGCGAGGTTTTCCACCTGGTACACCTTTCAAACCTTCTTTACTCTCGATTACCCTTTCAGCGCTGAATGACCTCATAGCTCCCAGCTCTAAGCCTGTGGCCATAATTTCACATTCCAATTCCAACAAAGATGAACGATTTGGAGGGCGTTAATTGTGATTTTCTCCCTTCGGGTTTATTTTGGAGAGGGCCAACGGGAGGAACCCTTCTTATGGGTCAGCTATATTGTACAACTAGGTTTTCTCATCATTTTATTTCATTCGCAGTCATCAAACTGTGTCCTAAGCTGATCGTATCTTTCAGCTTGCGTGTTAGGTGGACCACTATCCCTATTGATTTCCTTACTTAATTTACGTAACTTACAATTCAACTTTGCTCAAATAGTGATTATTATAAAATTATGGAGCTTTATTGCTGTTTTTTCATTCTCGCATTGACGGCCAGGGATCAGAGCAAAAGAATTTGCGACATGTAGAGAAATTCATCGACATAGTTTCCTTAATGGTCCTACGATAAATAAATGGGTCTTCTTCGTTATTTTTATATTATACTTCGTTTATTCTCTTCTTTATTCTCTTCCATCCTGATTTATTTCTGTCTTCCCAAACTGTGATCGGAAACAGCGAACGAAACAATTTCCATGCGCGCTCTCATTATTTCATACAGAAGATTTTAATTTTCTCTTATTGCAACTGAAACGGAAAGAAAGAAAAGCTAAATAATGCAGGAATTAAAAGAAAAAAAAGACGCGGGACCCAGGTGCGTTTTATAGGGAGAATCTCCGCCGAAAGTTTCCAAAAGAATCGGATTCAGATACTTATAAGATTAAGGCCGTGGGGGACTGCCTTGGCCGGAAGAAGGGTGTGTGTGTGTGTGTGTGTGTGTGTGTGTGTGTGTGTGTGCGTGCGTGTGCGTGTGTGTGTGAAGGCAGGAATATCTTACGTCTTGCGGGAAAGTTTCTCCAGGACCACCGAGCGTCTTTCATTGGTTAATACCAGAGATATTAGCTTATATATGTTAACAATTCCCTGTAATGCTTTAGTGAGGAATCTTTAGATCTGAATGTGCATTGGCCCTAATTCCCAAGGCCTCGGAGATGCATAGCACCTCCCAGTTGAAGCCAAGGATCCCAAATCAGGAGACGTATCATGTAGCCTTAGAATCCTACAACAGGAGACGTATACATACGTATACATACATACACACACAACTCACGCGCGCGCACACACACACACACACACACACACACACACACACACACACACACACATATATATATATATATATATATATATATATATATATATATATATATATATATATATATATATATATATATATATATATATTCCACAATGGTATAAATCGTCTAGCAAAACTGAATACATTAAGAAAGTGTAGTAGAATAAAGGTAGCAGTTGTCAGCTGAAAGCTCTCTCTCTCTCTCTCTCTCTCTCTCTCTCTCTCTCTCTCTCTCTCTCTATATATATATATATATATATATATATATATATATATATATATATATATATATATATATATATATATATTATATATATAATTCTAAAAATTTCAAATATAATCTTTCCCCTAAAAATTTCAAAGAAGATTACTTTTTCCAAATACACTAAATATGATTTTTTACAATACATTTTAGAGCATTCCTACATAAAGACCCAGTTACCAGCTTCTTTATTCCATCCATAATTCACAGGAAAAAAATCCCGGAAAAACAAAAGGCTACGTCCAACATCATCAGTTTCCAGCTCTGACCGTATCCGAGAGTAACCCGTAATCGAGATGTAGAATTAAGCCAACTTTGACCTGACCTCTGCTAAACAATTTGGAACTGCGACCGTTGCACCTTGCATACTGATGACGATGAGGCTCCCGTGAGGAGGAGAGAGAGAGAGAGAGAGAATCATCATACCAGTTTTCAATTTCTAATGAGTCTAGAATGGTTACGCGTTCTTGTGTGTGTGAGAGAGAGAGAGAGAGAGAGAGAGAGAGAGAATTTCTAGTGCTTCAAGAATGGTCATGCGTTTTTGAGAGAGAGAGAGAATCATCATACCAATTTTAAATTTCTAATACGTCAAGAATGGTAATGAGAGAGAGAGAGAGAGAGAGATGCCTCAAGAATGATAACGCGTGTGTGTGTGTGAGAGAGAGAGAGAGAGTCGTACCAATTTTCAAATTCTAATATGTCAGGAATGCTAATGAGAGAGAGAGAGAGAGAGAGAGAGAGAGAGAGAGAGAGAGAGAGAGAGAGAGAGATGCCTCAAGAATGATAATGCGTGTGTGTGTGTGAGAGAGAGAGAGTCGTACCAATTTTCAAATTCTAATACGTCAGGAATGCTAATGAGAGAGAGAGAGAGAGAGAGAGAGAGAGAGAGAGAGAGAGAGAGAGAGAGAGAGAGAAAGAGAAAGAGAGAGAGAGATGCCTCAAGAATGATAATGCGTGTGTGTGTGTGTGTGTGTGTGTCTGAGAGAGAGCGAGAGAGAGAGAGAGAGAGACGGACGAACATATGAGCGAAACATTCCGGGTCGCTGCCTGAATGTGAGATTAATTACATTAGCCAGTGAATATCTTCCACAATTCTGCGCTCTGTTCCGTCCGAATGATTCAGCTGGTCGGCGTCTCTTGGCTGAATCCGTCTCATCTCCATCCCCGACCTCCGAGTGTCCTCCCCAAATTCATACCTGGGCCCTGGGCGACTGAATTTGGACAATATTGAATTCAGCTGACCTTTGAGGGCTGAAGTGGGTCTTCACGCGTGTCAGAATGGAAAAGATCGACAAATGGAGAATTCTTTTATTTTTCTTATAGACTGTTAGCGGTGATTAGCGATGCTTTTATTGGTCAAAAATGAATATGAATATCTGGAAGATATTCATAATATAATATTCAAAATTCTTTTTCCCGTTAAAATTTTTTTAAGCCGAAAATATAATCAGTAAATTTCCAGCGGCGACATGTTTTAGAAATGCCATATACATATATTATTTGAAAAATCGAAATTAATACTTACTTTTTTTCCTTTTATGCCTTAGTGGAGAACGGCGGATGGTAATAATGAGACAAATAATATTTTAGTCTTTGTTTCCCTTCATTTTACTGTTACTTCTAATGATGGTGATTCATATAAGTATATGTGTATATATATATATATATATATATATATATATATATATATATATATATATATATATATATATATATATATATTATCTATCTATCTATCTATCTATATATATATATATATATATATATATATATATATATATATATATATATATATATATCGAGAGAGAGAGAGAGAGAGAGAGAGAGACTGACTGACTGGGTTAGCAATCAGAATTCCCAATTTAGTCTGAATGGAATAATTGAGAGTTCCTGTTACCCAGAAAAGCTCCTAGGCGGGTGAAGTTATTATTACCAATTCATTTTCCAAACGCAAGTTCAAAGTAGGCGTCCTGGAGTAATGAAGAGAAATAGGAAGAAGAAGAAGAAGAAGAAGAAGGCGATGAAAATGAAGGTAGTATAGATGACGATCAAGTGAGAAGATAAGGGAAGAGTAGAATATACGTGGTTCTGTTTGCGAATGGTAAGCTGGTTTTTCAGTTACAAAAATCACATAAAAATTTCCTAAGGAATGGAGGGTTATCCAAAAAAGCCCCCCCCCCCAAAAAAATGCATTCATTGCGAAAAGAGACGCAACAAAATGAAAAGAATTCTGCAAAGAATTGATGAATCCTGTCAGTTTCATGTTCAGAACTGAAGTTATTGTTCACTATCACCTGCTTTTCGAATCAAGGTGATGGTTGTGCAACCTTTGGCATTTGTCAACGAGTGTAAGTGTTTGGATCGACGTCAGTTTATAAGTTTGCGATTCTGAAAATAAAAAAGAACACAGCGGCATATTTTCAGCATGGAATGACGTCAGTCGATAAATAGAGTGTAAAGGACAGGAGTTGAACGCCCGATAGAGACGAGAGAGAGAGAGAGAGAGAGAGAGAGAGAGAGAGAGAGAGAGAGAGAGAGAGAGAGAGAGAGAGAGAGAGAGAGAGAGAGAGAGAGTGGGAGCGACGAAAAATTTGGATTGTGTTTACTCTAATTCTTTTGTGTGGAGCTGAGAGAGTGAGCTATTCTTGGAGAGAGAGAGAGAGAGAGAGAGAAACTACATCCGGGACATAGGCATGAAAAGATGGCCAGCAGTTCTCAAAGGTTTGCTTGCTTGCTTTCCCAAGCAAGCTCTCGAAAGAAAGGTACACTTTCCACTTCCCAGAAGAAGGCCGGGCGGGAAATTACGAAGAAAGAGAACGGAGCTTTTCATTGTTAGATATATTTACACTCTGAAGTGCGACAGATACAGAAGCGTTCGATTCAGTGGCTTGTGGCTTCGACAGATGAAATTATTTAATCGATAAATCAAAGGAGACTTTTGAAAGTCAAGTTTTGTGGTGGATTCTCACACTTTGTCGTATTTGAAATTTAAATACGTTATATTTAGTTTAATGTGTTGTCTTTAATTTGAATATGTTGCCTTTAACTTAAATATGTTAAATATGTGTATTTAATTTAAATATGTTGCCTTTAATTTAGAAATGTATTAAATTTAAATGTGTACTTAATTTAAAAGGTGTATTTAATTTTAATATGTTGTATTTAATATAAATATGTTTTGTTTAATTGAAATGTGTTGTTTTTAATTTAAATACGTTGTATTTAATTTGAATATGTTATATTTAATTTGAATATGTTGTCTTTAATTTAAATATGTTGTATTTAATTTGCTACAAAAACACATTACGTGTAGACAGACACCTCTCCACGGAAGCAAGAGTGAAAGTCTGTCTTCTTTTAAAAGATCAACGACTGTGGGATAAAAGGGTGAAAAGAGGAGAGTAATTAGCAACCAGGTGGAAAGCAGGTGTAAATACGACCTACAAAGGAAACAGGGAAGAATGGAGACAGGTATACGAGGAGTCCAGAACAGTCTTCATCAAAGCTAGATAGTTCAGCCGAGCCGTTTCTGTCATGCAGCGGTGCTGCTTTTTTGCTGTGATTTCTCTCGTTTCGCGTGACCTTTCCTTTGTCATTTTTACGTTCTTTTATGTTCTCTGTGTTCTTTACGCTGGAGTTCTTGAGCAATGCTGTTATTATCTGTATCCCTTGCACTCAGTCACGTTGCTCGTTTTCATTTTCTGTTTGAAATTGTGTTTGTAACGATATTCACGCCGTGGTCGAAATTGCCCTTGGAAACGGATTTGAAGACAGCCTACCGGGAAAAATTGTCCACTCTTAATAAAAAAGAAACGCCAAAACAAGAGACCACCTGGAAAATGAACACCCAGAAAAGGCTGCAGGCAGAGAAGGGCCAAGGACACGAGGGCGGGGCCACACAGGCGAAGGAGGGTAATCAAAAGATTAAAGAAGCCAGCATACGGAATTGGACAAACAGTGGCTTTAATCCGCTCCCCCACACATATGTGAATATAGCTGGACTACGTGTCAGGCCATTCTACGGATTCTTGACAATGAGGACTATAGTCCTGGAAAGCTTGTAACTTTTCTTGAATAAATATCTCCGCTAGATACCATCCAGTTTTAATGAGGTGTTGTTAGTAAGAGACTCATGCGTATAACTAATGAAAATAGAAGGTAAATGGAAAAGATTTCGTGGAACGCAGTAATGGGGCAGTGTGCGCAATAACGAGAGATTAAAATGTATTCATACGTGAACGGAATCTAATTAGAGGAAGAAACGGTAGGCATTTATATCCATTGTTCTCACTCAAAAGGAAAGTTGATATCTGGACTGTTTTACTGTTTTCCTTTTTTTGATGACCTATTACTCGGGACGCAAGCACACGTGTGCTTTGCCTGCGTCCTCTCTCTGATACCACGGCAAAAAATTGGTGCTTGGTGTAGTTGTTAAAGCACTAAAGGCATTCTCCCCCCAACCCTCCCCACCCTTTCCCGATACAAGTTCAAAGCTCGTTGAGGACAAATCCATTATTTAATTCCATTTCTGAACTCTAAAAGGAATTTCTTATGGAAATCTTATTTAAAGATTGGGGAAACCTAAATTAATGTGTCTATATATATATATATATATATATATATATATATATATATATATATATATATATATATATATATATATATATATTACACATATGTGATTTTAATAACTACAATGCCCTCTTTTATTTCTCAATTTCTTTACGCTGGATACCCTTGTCACTATGAAGCCTTAGATCCAAATATATATAATATAATAATATATATATATATATATATATATATATATATATATATATATATATATATATATATATATATATATATATATATATATATATATATATATATATATGTATATATATATATATATATATATATATATATATATATATATATATATATATATCGACAGCATATCTGTACAGACACAGAATAACTGTACAGACACGGACGCAAGCAATTCCCAGCTCTTTCCCTTCCAGCAAAAGAAAGTACTTGCATTACGGCACGAGCAGTGAAAGTGTCTGTTGCTGGTTTACTTCTGTGAGCCGGATTTATGCTCATACATAAACATGATCCTTACCGCTTGAGGCTTGTCATTTTACAGTGTGAAGAATGGAGGCAATTTTTCACTCCTACCTCGCCAACGCCCCCTCCTCTCTCTCTCTCTCTCTCTCTCTCTCTCTCTCTCTCTCTCTCTCTCTCTCTTTGTTTTTTCCACTTCTGCGTTTTATCTTTGTCATCGTTTCCCCTTCTGCGTTTCATCTCTCTCTCTCTCTCTCTCGCTCTCTCGGTTTGTTTCCACTTCTGCATTTTTATCTTTTACATCGTTTCCTCTCTCTCTCTCTCTCTCTCTCTCTCTCTCTCTCTCTCTCTCTCTCTCTCTCTCTCTCTCTCTCTCTCTCTCTGTCGCATCATTTCCACTTCTGCGTTTTATGTTTTCCATCGATTCGTCTGTAGCGTACATTTCCAGGGTTGTAGAAAGGTGCTGCTTAATGTTGGCACTCCAGTTGCATTATTCGTCTTTATAATTGACACTTACTCTGTTTATTTATTAATCTGTTAATTGATTCCTTTTTGATAAGTGACTCCTCTTTCTGTATTTCCCATTGCCTTCTGTTACTTCTTTCTAATAAATACCATATTACTTGGAAGCCTTAATTTCAAGTCTCTGTGGTGGGCGTGTTGTATACGAATGGGTTTCTTCGCTTTCTGAATAATAATAATAATAATAATCATAATAATAATAATAACCATTACTGGTCTACTCCGTGAATGTCATTCCCCTTTTGTAAAATACTTTATTCCTTTCCTCGCAAAAAAACTAAAGTAAAATCTAAATTCAATCGTATTTATTGTTATTTATGCCTATTATTTTTGTAAGCTGTAAGATGCTTTCAAATATGCAGTAATTATAGGTCAAATATATGGTTCATGTATTTTGTAATGTTCACTTAAGACGTTATCATTAGTTTCCATGTATTCTTGCAAATTGCTTCGATAAATTATGATTATTGTTAAATAAATTTTTTAATTTCTACTATATCTGATAGTATTGCTTCATTCCTCATGATCGTCTCTTCATTCATGCTAATCGAATTTTATTTCTCATTTCTAATCAGAAACTTTTATAACTGTAGATAATTTTGTTGGTGAAAATACAGATATTTCGGTCATTCATACTCTGAAAATACATGTTTTTTGGTCATTTTGACGCTTAAAATACAGGTTTTTTTTGGTAATTTTTACCTTGAAAACATAAATACTTTCATCATTTTCACGCTGAAACTACAGATACTTTCATCATTTTCACGCTGAAATATAGATACTTTCATCATTTTCACGCTGAAACTACAGATACTTTCATCATGTTCACTCTGAAACTACAGATACTTTCAACATTTTCACGCTGAAATATAGATACTTTCATTATTTTCTCGCTGAAACTCAGATACTTTCATCCTTTTCACGCTGAAATATAGATACTTTCATCATTTTCACGCTAAAACTGCAGATACTTTCATCATTTTCACGCTGAAATATAGATACTTTCATCATTTTTACGCTGAAACTACAGATACTTTCATAATTTTCACTATGGAATATAGATACTTTCATCATTTTCACGCTGAAATATGGATACTTTCATCATTTTCACGCTAAAACTGCAGATACTTTCATAATTTTCACGCTGAAATATAGATACTTTCATCATTTTTACGCTGAAACTGCAGATATTTTCATCATTTTCACGCTGAAATATAGATACTTTCATCATTTTCACGTTGGAACTACAGGTACTTTCATCATGTTCACTCTGAAACTACAGATAGTCCGGATTTTCACGCTGAAAATATAGATACTTTCATCATTTTCACGTCGAAACTACAGATACTTTCATCATTTTCACGCTGAAACTGCAGATACTTTCATCATTTTCACACTGAAAATACAGATACTTTCATCATTTTCACGCTGGAACCACAGATACTTTCATCGTTTTCACGCTGAAACAACAAATACTTTCATCGTTTTCACGCTGAAACAACAAATGCTTTTATCATTTTCACGCTGAAACAACAAATACTTTCATCATTTTCACGCTGAAACAACAAATACTAACATCATTATCACGCTAAAAACTTAAATATATTCCTAACCTCAAGAGGAACATTCGCCAGCAGGGGGGGGGGGCTGGAGGTTAGGAAGGTGATTATCGAATTAAATTAGTGCCGGTACTAATTCCTGAATGAAATTCTGGTCCGGAGGTGTAAAGTAATTATGATAATATCCCCAGACTGCGCAGCGGTCGAGCGGCTTAATGGAAACGTCGGAACAAACGGCTGTATTTCATACACGAGCGTTTTCATGAATTTATGTAGTATTTGCTGTATTATAACAGCGCCGGAAGGAAGAGGAAAAGGCTTTATTTGCGGCAGTGCAGTTTAGTGCTGTAGCTTCGTACATTTCTGAGTGCGGTTGCTTTGTAGATCTTGTGGGGTTGAGTGCGTGTGTAAGTCTCTCTCTCTCTCTCTCTCTCTCTCTCTCTCTCTCTCTCTCTCTCTCTCTCTCTCTCAAGCATTCTGAGTGCAGTTGCTTTAGATCTTGTGGGGTTAAGTATGTGTGTAAGCCTCTCTCTCTCTCTCTCTCTCTCTCTCTCTCTCTCTCTCTCTCTCTCTCTCTCTCTCTGTGTGTGTGCGTGTGGGTGTGTGTGTGTGTTGTGGGGAGCGGGGGGAAGACCGATTGTCTTAACTATCCCTAATACCACGTATGTAACTTTCACAAGCAACAGCATCGATAGTCATCTTGTAACCCCGGGGAGAGAGAGAGAGAGAGAGAGAGAGAGAGTCAATGACGACAATCACAAACAATCTTCTCATTGCCTGCAGATTCCACACGTAGGAGAAGCCCACGATTAAAACGGAACAAAAATGGAATGTGATAAAGGAAAAAAAAAAAGTGAAACATTCCACCTACACAGAGGAAGATAAAGACAAAATACCCGCAAATGGCGAAACACAACAACAGGTAAGTGTAATTCTCACATTCTGGTTGATGTGTGCTTTTGCGTTATTTGAATTTCATTTATTTTTCTGTTGCGTTTTTTAATTTGTTGATTTTCTTTTGCGTTGTATGATTTTTTTTTTGGCGTTATTTGATTTATTTTATTTTCCTTTACGTTATTTTAATTCATTTATTTTCTTTTGCGATATTTAAATTTATTTATTTTCGTTTGCGTTATTTGAACTCATTTATTTTATTTTGCGTTATTTGAATTCATTATTTTTTTTTTTTGCGTTATTAGATTTCGCTTATTTTCTTTTACGTAGTTTGGAATCATTTATTTTCTGTTGCGTTATTTGAATGCGTTTATTTTCTTTTGCGTCATTTGAATTCTTTTATTTTCCAGGGATTTTGGCGGAGGTATAAATTTATGAATGTTTTTGTCAAATAGAAAATAAAACTCAACTAGGAGTTGCACAAAAGCAAAACTTGAATGACAAAACGCGTGTTTTAATTCTCGAATTTTTGTAGGTTTTGAAAAACCAAAAATATTTTTTTGTCAAACAAAATAAAAGGAAAAACTGTTCTAAAAAAGTGTTGTGCAGTATATGGTATAATATTTAATGTTTTTTTTTATTTTTTACATGTATTTCCCAGCCCTGCGCACACTAACTCATATACACGTTTTATTTTTTGTCAGACAAAATAATGAAAAAATTGTTCCCCAAAAAAAGTGTCGTTCAGCATATGGTATACTATTTAATATTTTTTTATTTTTCCACATGTATTTCCCAACCTTTCCCACGCTAACTCATACAAAAAAAACAGGGTGAAAATAGTAAGTGGCTTTTTGTCTCATTCTGAGTGTATATATATATATATATATATATATATATATATATATATATATATATATATATATATATATATATATATATATATATATATAAATATATATATATATATATATATATATATATATATATATATATATATATATATATATATATATATATATATATATATATATATATATATATATATATATATATATATATATATATATATATATATAGCCTTGGCGTGAGAGACATAACAATCTTAACTGAATATCTGCTATAAGTTTTAGTTTTCTGTAAATGAAAACTATTGTGCCTGCTTTGTCTGTCCGTCCGCACGTTTCCTGTCCGCCCTCAGATCTTAAAAACTACTGAGGCTAGAGGGCTGCAAATTGTTATGTTGATTATTCCCCCTCCAATCATCAAACATACCAAATTGCATCCCTCTATCCTCAGTAGTTTTTATTTTATTTAAGGTTAAAGTTAGCCATGATCGTGCGTCTGGCAACGCTATAGGACAGGCCACAATCGGGCCGTGGCTGAAATTTTTGTGGATTATTTTCTATATTTTTCCTTGTCTTCGTTCTCCAAGTATTTCTAGGAAAAATGAGCGTTCGTAATTTTAATTTTTTAGTGGTTTTTGCAGTATGGTTTTATAATTAAAATCAAAATTACGTAATTATCCTTAAATGTAAAACAGTTTATTATTATTATTATTATTATTATTATTATTATTATTATTATTATTATTATTATTATTATTATTTTCAGAATGATCGAAAGTGGACATTACAGACTTGTGTTTTAATGAAAATACTTACCCAGTCATTTTTAAATATATGACAGTTTTATTATTATTATTATTATTATTATTATTATTATTATTATTATTATTATTATTATTATTATTATTATTATTATTATTATTATTCAGAATGATCGAAAGTGATCATTACTGACTGGTGTTTTAATGAAAACACTTAACCTGCCATTTTTGAATATATGAAGTTTTGTTATTATTATTATTATTATTATTATTATTATTATTATTATTATTATTATTATTATTATTCAGAATGATCGAAAGTGATCATTACAGTCTGTTTTTTAATGGAAATTATTACCTAGTCATCCTCAAGTATATAATAGTTTTTATTATTATTATTATTATTATTATTATTATTATTATTATTATTATTCATAATGAGGTAAATTCATATGTAAAGTTCTTTCATATTGTTATCATTAATATTATTATTCAAACGCATTTAATAATATGAAAATATAAACTAAAACCATTGTATCTACTTCTCAAAACCCCTGTTGATTTTTTTATTTTCCAATCCCAATCTTCTTTTAAAATCTACAACTTCCTTTCAACTACCGTCGTTTATAATCTCCATATCTTCTGTTGCAAACCATTTGTCAGTACACCGTAATAAGTTTTCATTTATATACGAAAAAATACGCTTGTGCTTAGTAAACGCATAACGTTAATATATTTCCATTTATTTATATTTTCATTTTATTTTATTAATACTTATATATGTATTATTTGCATTTCGAATAAATGTGCTTATATGTTTAGTACATGCATAACGTTAATATATTTTCATTTATTTTTATTTTTATTTTATTTTATTAGTATTTATTTGTGTATCATTTACATAACGAATAAATACGCTTATATGCTGAGTACACGCATAACGTATATATATTTTCATTTATTTTTAATTTTATTTATTTCTATCTATAATTATATATTTTTATTTTATTTTTATTTATATTCGTTTTTATTTTATTTTTATATATTGTTATTTCATTTATTCTATTTTTTATTTAATGTTTACTCGCGTTTATATATACATATATTTATCATTTACATAGCGAATGAATACGCTTATATGCTTAGTACACGCATAACGTTTATATATTGTCATTTATTTTTATTTGTACTTATTTTTATTTATAGTTACATATTTTTATTTATACCTATTCGTTTATATTTCTTATTTATTGTTATTTCATTTTATGTATATTTTTTAAATTTAATTGTGACTCATTTATTGTTTTGTCCTCGGGTGCAAACCCCGCCTCACATACGCACGCGCAAAACGTGCGCATTTGTTTACGACAACAAGATGGTTATTGTTGTTTATCGCTGTTTATTGCTGTTTATTTGTTTACGCGCCGCGCGTCCGGGCAGCAATTCTCGGCAATAAACACGCCAGGATACGAAGCAAGCATCTTCCCGCGAGTAGAATGGGGATATACTGGAGCTTTCCTGGAGGGTAAACATGCTTTGATAAACAAACAAGCGCAGTTTGTAACCTGAATGCACACAGGCACACACATGATATGACTCGTGCTTGCTTGCTTGCATTGAGCTGTGCTTTCTTCCTCCTGAGAGTGAGATAAAGGCACGGATGTGTTTCTTTACGGTGGATCTCATCTTATGTACTTTTCATAGTTTTTATATATTATGTGAGGTAGGATTGGATCCGGAATGGAAAAAAGGAATTGACGAGTAAATATGAGATAATAACGTTGGTAATGGGATAACTAGATTTATATTTTTTTACACGAAATTCTAATTCACTGAGTGAGCATATATATATATATATATATATATATATATATATACAATCATGAAGTTAAGAATGTCGATTTCGTAAAGAAAATTATACATATATATATACATATATATATATATATATATATATTTATATATATATATATATATATTATGTATATATATACATATATATACAACATTATATATATATATATATATATATATATATATATATATATATATATATATATATATATATATATATATATATATATATATATATATATATATATATATATATATATATATATATATATATATATATATATATATATATATATATATATATATATATACGTGTGTGTGTATTTGTAAAAATGTAAACATATCAAATTATGAATCCCAACGTTTTCATCATAAATCTTTTCTCTGTTGAACTACAAGAGGTCCCTGTTCAGTTGTTCGTTAGCGCGGTATTATATTTATTATTATTGCCTCATTGCACAGCAGAGAGAGAGAGAGAGAGAGAGAGAGAGAGAGAGAGAGAGAGAGAGAGAGAGAGAGAGAGAGAGAGAATTCTCCTTACACTCAAATCAGGCATTTAAGTGTCTTCAGGGAACAAAGAAGAATGAAAACTATCCAGAGCGAGTCAATAAATGTACGTACACTTACTGACTAGATCCAACAGAGGCTACTTCTCTCATGGTGTCCTTTTCTAGCCCAGGCTTGCAAAAGCAAGAAAAATGAAAAGAAATGAAAAAATGGGGTAGGGGGAAAATTTTAACCACAAAATAAGAGACAGAACTTCATCCTCATAAAGCAGAGAAGATTATACGACTCGTGAAGAACAGAAGCAGGTAGAGACTTCTCAATCTTAACTGTTTCCACTTTTGTTGTTATTAGTTTTCTGTAAAAGAAAACTATTGAGATGTCCATTTTTCTGTCCGTCCGCACTTTTACTGTCCGGCCTCGGATCTTAAAAACCACTGAGGCTAGAGGGCTGCAAATTGATATGTTGATCATCCACCCTCCAGTCATCAAACATACTAAATTGCAGCCGTCTAGCCTCCTCAGTAGTTTTTATTTTATTTAAGGTTAAAGTTAGCTATGATCGTGCGTATGGCACCGCTATAGGTGCCAACAACGCAGGCCACCACCACCACCGGGCCGTGGCTGAAAGTTTCATGGGTCGCGGATGAGAGGTTAATGAGCCGCGGCTGAGTTTCATACAGCATTATACGCTCTACAGAAAACTCGATTGCGCCGGAGAAACTTCGGCGCATTATTTACTTATTTATGGCGGCAGGAGGGAATACATGTAAGGAGTAAATATATAAATTCATAAAATACTCTGAACTACGTCCACTTTTGTCGCTTATTGTTATTTACGAAACTAGAAACGTGTAAGCCGAGATTGCACGGTTGTTTACGGCCGCTGCCGTGCAAATAATTCCGATGATGGATCTGTCTGTTTACGAAGCAAGTAACGACGTCATTGTCTGGCCCCTCCGTCGTGTTTACGACGATCCTTCAAAGTCTTACGTCAATAGGACTGTCATATTTCCGGGATTCCGAAAATCGTGCGAGAGGCGTCCTCGAAGAAGAAGAAGAAGAAAAAGAAGTAATGTCTTTAAGAGGGAGATTGGAAGATATTTCTTTTTCGTCCGACTCACTGTTTTTTTTGGAGGGTAAGATGAAATCGAATGGACTTTTGAAAAAGATTCTTTCTAGGGAACGGGAATTTGGTTTCGGGAGTTGTAAAAGATTCTTTCTAGGGATGGGAATTTGGTTATAGGAATTGTATGTTGGTATGTTGTTATTCGAATTATTTTCTTTTTTTTTTATTGATAGAAAGTCGAGGAGTATTCGTGGTATTTCAGTAGCCAACGTTTCGATAGTTATTTTAGGAATTCCGTTTGTTTACCTTTCCGGCGGAGAATAATTTAAATATATATTCAAGGTAGAATTAATTGAATTAAAGGTGAATTTTTGTGAATTCCTAACTAAGCGAATTCGCTTGCGTAACCTGTTTATTTCTAATTGGTTATTGATTTCGTTTCTGTAATCAGAACTCGGTAAGTTTTTCTCTTTTTATTTTAAATCCCTTTAATTCTGAGTTCGAACTGAGTGACTAGATTAAGCTGACTATATGCCAGCACGGTCTCTTGCTCCTGGGAGATCCTTGCCGAGTTATCTTCGGTGATCAACGGAACTCTTATAATTATTCAGTTATTATTAGTCTTGTGAAGGATCTGTGACTTTTACCACCATGTAGAATAGTTGTAGACAAATACACACATATATACATATGTGTGTGTATATATATATATATATATATATATATATATATATATATATATATATATATATATATATATATATATATATATATATATATACACACTATCCAATACTCCATTGTTTCTCTTTCCTTCGTGGATTTTGTCTTTATTTATATATTCATCAGGTTCCATATTTTTTGTGATTCAGTGATTCAGTTATATATATATATATATATATATATATATATATATATATATATATATATATATATATATATATATATATATATATATTTATATACTATGCGTGTATGTGACCTGATGATATATCTCTTCTGAAAACGAAAATTAGTTGGATGCCAACAGCTATCTCGCAATTTAACATTTCTCATTTCTCATTTATTTTAGCGTGGTAACATCCAGTCACCTTTTCTTGACGATGTGGTAACTCAGTCAGCTTCCGTGTGTCATTACGGAGTTATGGATGGTAATTAAAGTCTCATCAGCGTGGGAAGTTGATCTTTTAATCAGGATTCTTGAATTAACAGAAAAGAAGTTTCTGGATAATGGAAAATATAAACGAGGTTTACGTTGATATAATAGCATACATCTAATTACTATTTAGCTTTGCTTTTCAGTCAGTGCAGAGAGAGAGAGAGAGAGAGAGAGAGACCGACCTAGTCTCTTTATTATCGTTTTTTATTGTTCAGCGTGAGATTCCACTCGCCTTTTAAATAGAAAGAACCTCAAAACCTGACGTCAGTAGCAGTAAAATTCTCCGTCATGCGGTGCACTGTAAGCACTACTTAAGGTTCTTTGCAACGTGCCTTCGGCCCCTAGCTGCAACCCCTTTCGTTCCTTTTACTGTACCTCCTTTCATATTCTCTTTCTTCCGTCTTACTTTCCACCCTCTCCTAACAATTGATTCATAGTGCAACTGCTTTGAGGTTTTCCTCCTGTTATAACTTTTAAACCTTTTTACTGTCAATTTCCGTTTCGGTGCTGAATGCCCTCATAGGTCCCAGTGATTGGCCTTTGGCCTAAATTCTACATTCTATTCAATCCAGTTCAGTAGAAATAGTGAACACGCAATCACGTGTGTGACAGAAATAAATTTCTGACTCACGTCGGGATCGAACCCAGGTCTTTCAATTGACAGTCAAGGGTGCTGCCAACTGAACCACACAGGTCATAGGAAGAGTTGGAACCTAAGTACCACTGTGCCCAAGGCTTTTACCTTAGCAAGCTGACTGCCTAGCATACCAGCATAAGTGTGTGGTTCAGTTGGCAGGGCCTTTGCATTTCAACTGAAAGACCTGGGTTCGATCCCGACGCGAGTCAGAAATTTAGACCTGTCGGTTCGTGCGATGTTATACTTTCTGTGAATTTCGAGAAAGGTAACATATTTTCACGCGTCTGTTTTTTTTTTTTTTTTTTTAGTTTTCTGTAAAAGAAAACTATTGTGCCGGCTTTGTCTGTCCGTCCGCATTTTTCGTGTCCGCCCTCAGATCTTAAAAACTACTGAGGCTAGAGGCCTGCAAATTGGTATGTTGATCATCCATCCTCCAACTATCAAACATACCAAATTGCAGCCCTCTAGCCTCAGTAGTTTTTATCTTATTTAAGGTTAAAGTTAGCCATAATCGTGCTTCTGGCAACGATATAGGATAGGCCACCACGGGCAGTGGTTAAAGTTTCATGGGCCGCTGCTCATGCAGCTTTATACCCAGACCACTGAAAGATAGATCCATTTTCGGTGGCCCTGATTATACGCTGTAGCAGCTGTTCAGAAAACTCGATTGGGCCGAAGAAACTTCGGCGCATTTTTTACTTGTTCGTATAACTGTGGACTCGTCATTTAAGTTAGATTTGCCGAAATCTTAATCAATGAGAGATCAGTTTCAGTTTTCATTTTTAAAGAGAAAAATGTCTTCTCCGTCAAATTATAAACATTCCACAGTGACTTGTTTTCAGCTAAAACTGAATCGTCAGTTCAGTTATGAAAAATATTAAGGAACTAAAAATAAACTAATTGCTTTTCTTTATACGCTGAAAAAATTCTCAGGTTGACTGAAAAGTAATAAAAGGAAATATACGAGGTAAAACAAATTGGACATTCGATATCAGTTTCCATTACTGAAGTTTGATGAACAAAATATATTGATGCGTTGGTCGATTGCTTAAAAAAAGGGATGATTTTATTTTTTTTTTTTCTATTTTGAAACGAGAGTCTCTTAAGATTTATTGGTCTTGTCGAAATTGAACTCTTGAAAAGGGACGGAATTTGATATTTTCTAGACATCTGAGAATGCTCAGGTTGCAGTGAATCTATATATATATATATATATATATATATATATATATATATATATATATATATATATATATATATATATATATATATATATATATATATATATATATATATATATAAATGTATATATAATATATATATATTATAGTATATATGAATATAAGGAGTATTACATTCTACCAAGACTTTATTCACTTTGTTTGAAAATCCCTTAATAGGATTAAATAACAATCGGAGCATTCTTATCCATTTTTATATTTTTATGGAATAGGTACATTACATAAAATCTACACATTTCTCTATTCTCTGAATACAGTGTTTACACAAACGAAGACATCATTGTATGCTCGCGAGCTTCTTCTTCTTCTTCTTCTCCTTCTTCTTCTTCTTCTTCTTCTCCTTCTTCTTCTTCTTCTTCTTCGAGGATTTAATCTCCCCCACGTTCGCCACGAGCAATAAATCGCTCGGAATTCGAGTGAAAATGATGATAAATTCTCGTTCCTGAAAAATCACTTCAGAACGGAAACGTTTTGCCTTGGGATGTGTAAGGTGAAAGTGAATGAGTTGAATATATTCTTTTTTGCATTGCAGAGAGGCACGGGAAAACAGTTCTTCGGTCTGATAATGTTTGGAAATGTATTAATTAAAAAAAAATCCGTGAACACAAGAAGGATTTTTTTTATTGGTCTGATAGCCTTTGAAAATGTAATAATTTAAAAAAAATTCCGTGAAGACAAGAAGGATTTTTTTTTGTCTGATAATGTTTGAAAATGTATTGGTTTTTTTTTATTCCATGAACACAAGAAGGAAATCTTTTTTTTTTTTTTTTTTGGCCTGATAATATTTGAAAATGTATTAGTTTTTTTTTAATTCCGTGAAGACGAAAAGGAATTTTTTTATCTGAAAATGTTTAAAAATGCATTATTTTTTATTCTGTGAACACAAGAAGGAATTTTTTTTTATTGGTCTGATAATGTTTGAAAATGCATTATTTTTTTAAAATTCCGTGAACGCAAAAATGACACTTTTCTTCTTTGTTAGTCTGATAAAGTTTCAAAATGTATTATTTTTTTCATTCCGTGAACACTAGAAGGAATATTTTTTTTTTTTTTTGGTAATGTTTGAAAATGCAGTCATTTTTAATCCCTAGAACACAAGCATGAAATTTTCCTATTTGTTGATGGACAACGATAAAAATACAAGAACGGAGCAAGAGGAATAAAACAGATTGTTGGATAATAAGGAAACGTTTTGAATAGACGTTTTTTTTCCCTGTGAATGCAGAGAATAAATGAAAACCTACGATATTACAAAGAGGTACGGAAAACGGTTCTTCTGTCGGATAATGTTGAGAATTTCTTAATATAAAAAAAAAATCCGCTAATACAGATACATATAATTTTTTGTTCCTGGACAACGACAAAAATACAAGAACGAAGCAAAAGAAAATAATATTTAATTTTATATTGAGAAAAATGTGTCGGATAAAAATTATTTTTGTTAATAGGAATTAAAAGAATCTGAATAATCAACAAACAAACAAATCGTCATTTTGGCAGACTCGCTCTGCAAACAAAATATTTTTTCTTTAATAAAAAAAATACTTTTTTTTTTAAGGAAAAAAATATTTTCTTTAATGAAAAAACTTTTTTTCTTTAATGAAAAAAAAATTTAATGAAAAAAATTTTTTTCTTTAATGAAAAACTTTTTTCTTAGAAATTTTTTTCTTAAATGAAAAATTTTTCTTTAATGAAAAAAATATTTTTCTCATTAATGAAAAAAAATTTTTCTTTAGTGAAAAAAAAAATTTATTTAATCAAAAATATTTTTTAAAATAAAAAAATTTTTCTTTAATGAAAATATTTTTTTCTTTAATGAAAAAAAAGGAACGTCTAATCACATACACGATATGTGTTTTATCGCTTCCATTTCCATTTTTCTGACAAATCCATTATCACTAAGCCGTATACGATGTCAGTTCTTTGAGCACATTGCAAATCTATAAAACAAAAACAAAAATATATTGGGGAGTTTGGCAACATCTCTCGGATAATCTCTATTTTTCATCAACTCGAGAAAGAAAGTCAATTCGAAACATATCTTGAGTCTTGGTGTTTTGAAAAATACCTTCGATATAAAATAGGTGATGAGGTCTGGCATGACGTCATCATGTAAACAGCGAGACGTATGTTAAATAGAAATCATCCTACATTTGGCGTGCCATGTTTTCCATGTAACACTTCTCTAATGCATCTTATAACAATACAACTCTTGATCCTCACTGTCTAATTTTACCATTTTCAACATTGTCGATCATTCGACACGTGACTTTCATCGTCGAATACAGCTGGTCCACTCCTCCTGATTAACGGCGGTCCACTTGCTTATCGTGTCATTTTTGTTCGTTCGACTTAGTTCAGTCGATTGACGTCGAGTCTTGTCAGATTAATTCGCTGCAAACGTGTCGCGTCGAGCCGAGTGTCAGGTCGATATGCATTAAGTGAGCTATGCCAAGGCACCGTCTTTCATGTAAGTTGAGTCGAGTAGCGTCGAGTCAGTTTGCTTTAAGTCACTGAAAGCTTAGGGTGTCGATTTTCGTTCAGTTGAGTCGATCTTATACAACAAAGATTTGTTCAAGTCAGTTTATCTCCACTGAGACACTTCAAGTCGATGCACTATAACAGTCACGTTCAGTCACATCAGGTCAGTTCACTTTAACAGAGTCATATACAGTCACATCACGTCAGTTCACTTTAACAGTCATGCTCTGTCATATCAGGTCAGTTCACTTTAATAGAGTCATATTCAGTCACATCAAGTCAGTTCACTTTAATAGTCCTGTTCAGTCACATCAAGTTATTTCACTTCAGTAGTCATATGCTTTCACATCAGTTCACATCAAGTTGGTTCACTTTATTAGTCATATACAGTCAGATCAATTCAGTTCACTTCAGTGGAGCCATATACACACATCATGTCAGATCACTTTAACAGAGTCTTAGTCATATCGAGTCAGGTGGCCTCAGCAGAGTAACATCGAGTTGGTTCACTCAAACCTAGTCATATTGAATTAATTTATTCCAGCTGGAGTACTGCAGGGCATTTGCTGAAACCCAGACCGTTTGTTCTGAGTCCATCTACTCCAACAAAGAACTCCATTTACTCCAACGGAATGGTGTCAGAAATTTACCTCTGTTCAGATTAAAGTGAGATGATCCAGTCTGATCGGATAGTACGTGATTAATTGCTTATAAAAATATACATCTATTTATGGTGTGCGCTTGTATACATACAAATTAAACACACACATGTATATATATAGCTCATGATAATATCAGTAGTTTAGAAAACATATACACACAGATGTTTACATATAAACATGTAAATGCACATTGATGTTGACACAGTTATTTGCTTGCTGCCTCATTACCATTTGCATCATTGTCGATAGGATTATTTTGGCTCCTTCTAGTAACTGTACACATTTGAATGAGAATTCTGTACCGTGAAGGCTATTGTCCTTTTCAGAGTGTGGAATTTTTATTACTTTTAATTCCATAACTAGTATACTGTTGTCAGTACAGTGTTCACATGCCGTCTCTTTGAACATAGATCTATTAGCAACTATCCCTCCAAAAGTCTTTTTCACATAATTTTGCCTAACTTTCCCAAACCTCGTGAATTGAAAAGGTAAAAAAAAAATACATCTCTCAGACCCCAATGAAAATGATTCACACAAGTTCCCAAAACGCATTTTGAAAATGATGTACGAAAATACAGAAGGTAAATGTATATTGATTTTTTTTTTTTAGGTTATTTTCCACATAAAAGTTCCCATATGTCGACTCAAAAAGGAAACACACACACACACTGAACTTCAGTATACACACACATGCACGAGTATTTCCTTTGCAAATTGATTCTTCTTGCCTCGGGTAACAAGACCTTTCCTGTTTCGTGGTTTCCTCACCTCCTCTTCAGTTCCTTCTCCCGTTCTTCCTTACCAACCCTTCTCCCATGACGTCCTCCTCTTCCTCTCCTGACCTCCTCCTCCCTCCTTCTCCTCCTCCTCCTCCTCCTCCTGAGTCACCTCGCCTCGTCTCCACCCGCTTCATCATCCAGATACCTCTGGCCCGGACCGGTGTCACGCCTTCGACCGCGTCAAAACATCGACCAGGAGGTGTCCTCCGTCGCTAACGAGGAATGGCACGAGCGCCAGCAGAAGCAGGAGCTCCAAGGGCGTGCCTGGGCTGCTGCGGCAACCTAAAGCAGAAGAACCGCTGCTGGCTGTAGTGTTCTTGTGTTGGATGGCTGCCGGGGACTCGCCTGTGGGTGAGGGAGAGGGAAAGTTAGGCACTTTGGGAGGTTCAAGTTGAGGGACAAAGACGTACATATGTACATATATACATTCATATATACGTACATAGATACATACATGCATGTATTTGTGTGTTACTGTATATGCATGTATTAGTTTCTATTTATGTCAGTGTTTAATTTTTCATATCAGTACTGAGAAATTATGTTGGTGCTACTAGCATTATATTTATATATATATATATATATATATATATATATATATATATATATATATATATATATATATATACATATATGTGTGTGTGTATTGTGTGTGTGCGTGTGTATGCCTGCCTGTGTCAGCCTTAATATACGCATACATTCATATACATATACACATACATATAGGTGCAAATGTCTATGCTTGAATATATCAGCTTGTTAGTATGTCTCAGTCCTTGTTTGTCGACTAATGATTCATAAAATTACTTTTTATTCATTGCAATAAAATTTTATTTATCGGTATAACACTATGAGCAAATGGTGGGGATAACAATTCTCTCAAACTGGTAAAAATTACCAACAGAAAATTTATATTTTCTTTTGTTATTTTTACGACAAAATTCAGTTTGTTTATCTTTTCGAATAAATGATTGATTTGTATGTTTACTCTATCATGATACTATAATTCATGAGTGAGTTAATATACAGCTTGTTGAAAAAATTAATTCAGAAGACTATTTTCATATCGTTATTTAAAACGAGCATTTACTGAAATTTAGAGGCATATAGTATGTCACCTCGTTGGAGCTAATCGTGTATTGTGATATAAATTTACCAGTGTCAGTCCATGTTCCATCATAATGGTTTTCGACAGCATTGTAAAGACACGTCAATTATTTGGTGGTGTGAACGATAAATGTTACTTTCACAGAACTTCGTTCAAATCCACAATGAGACTGCATTCTGAATATTTGATGTATGAGAACGATTCCTGTTTTTTTTTATCACGAAAAAAACAAGTAAGTTGGCAATGTGTTCTATAACATGAATCGATATTTTTCTTGATACACAAGGTAATATTTAGAAGAAACAGATGTGGAGAGAGAGAGAGAGAGAGAGAGAGAGAGAGAGAGAGAGAGAGAGAGAGAGAGAGAGAGAGAGATGAAAATACAATATCCTTCAGAAGAAATGCATCGATAAGGGTCACAAAAATGAGAGAGAGAGAGAATATTCGGAAGAAAGAGATGGAGAGAGAACATTCAGAAGAAAGCAAGAGAGAGAGAGAGAGAGAGAGAGAGAGAGATCGCCATCCGTACTTAACAGCAATTGCTAAGTAATGTTAGTGACATTGCCAAAACATCCTCACCAATCTTATTTTGACTCGTAGAACAAAACCATCATTTAATGTTATCAACATTATTCACAACAGCTGTACCAGATGTTAACAAAACACTTTAAAGACCCCTTCGTTACTTCCTCACTTGAACAATATATTTCTTAAAATCCTTGAACATGTTTCCCGAGGGCTTAAACATCTGTTTCATCTCTGTTTCCTAAACATCTGTTTCACTGACTTAAACATATGTTTCCCCGAGGACTTAAACATCTGTTTCCCTAGGACTTAAGCCTCTTTTTCTCCAGGACTTAAACACCTGTTTCCCGAGGACTAAATATTTATTTCCTAAACATCTGTTTCCCTTGGACTTAAACACCTGTTTCATCTGGGACTTAAACATCTGTTTCCATCTTTTCAGGGACTTAAACATCTGTTCCCTAGGACTTAAACATCTGTTTCCCGAGGACTTAAAAATCTGTTTCCTGAGGACTTTAACCTCTGTTTCCCGAGGACTTAAACATCTGTTTCCCTAGGACTTAAACATCTGTTTCCCTGGGACTTAAACATGTTTCCCTGGGACTTAAACATCTGTTTCCCTAGTACCTAAACATCTGTTTCCCGAGGACTTAAACATCTGTTTCCCGAGGGCCTAAACATCTGTTTCCCGAGGACTCAAACATCTGTTCCCCAAGGAAACACTCTCCGTGACACCTACTGTTGATCACGTGGACATTGATCGAGTGAGGTGGAGCGGTTGCAGGCGAGCAGGTGTA
Organism: Macrobrachium rosenbergii; assembly: GCF_040412425.1. Taxonomy (NCBI): domain Eukaryota; kingdom Metazoa; phylum Arthropoda; class Malacostraca; order Decapoda; family Palaemonidae; genus Macrobrachium; species Macrobrachium rosenbergii. The sequence goes on from NC_089782.1 coordinate 36,427,574, forward strand.
TTCGCCCGAATCTTTCCCCGCCGCCCTGTGGATCAACAGCTGCGAGGTCGTGTCCCTCCCGTGGGAGGTCACCACCTGGATGCCCGAACCGTCTTCGTCGTAGCTCAGTAACTGTTGGCAAATGAAGGAATAATGAGTGATTAGTTTTTTTCAAATAATATGTAATGATTCAGTTATAAATGATGAAACCATCTGGCCGTATCTCAGTAACTGTTGGGAAATGAAGGAATAATGGATAGGTTTATAATGTTAATTTATAATGATTCAGTTATAAATGATAAAACCTTCTGGTCGTAGCTCAGTAACTGTTGGGAAATGAAGGAATTAAATAGGTTTATAATGTTAATATATAATGATTCAGTAATAAATGACAAAACCTTCTGGTCGTAGCTCAATAACTGTAGGGAAATGAAGGAATAATGAATAGGTTTATATAGGCAATAATGAAATACAAAATATTAAATGAACATCTAAATAATACCGTAAGATATTTATCAAACAAAAAACTTGGTAATGGACACGAAATGGCGACTGCTTTTATAAATTTACTGCATCCTTCATCTTGAGTGAAAGATTTTTGTCGAATGTTCAAGTCTGTCAAAAAGAGATAGATTAGTGTTGGGTGATTCAGTATTTATAGACATCTTGATGTAATGATTGCTGTTTAGGAGGTTAAAGATATCTATCATATTCGCTATAAGTCCAAGCGGAAATACATAAATAAATGGACAGGGTGAGAAGCTGTGTGTAGGAGTTTTGATGTAATGGTCGAAATTGATATGTTTTAGGATATAACTAAATAATTGTCGAAAGTGAGGAAGTATTTTTAGGAGTTTTGATGGAATGGTCGGAACTGATATGTTTTAGGATATAAATAAATAAATGTTGAAAGTAAGAAAGTATATCTAGGAGTTTTGATGTAATGATCGAAATTGATACATTTCAGGATAGGCTTCATTTTGTAGTAAATTCAAGACCTAAACAAAGCAGCGTTATCGCAGAAAATTACAGGGTGTCATAAAAAAACAGTTGTTACAGCGTCGATTTTTACGGTGCTGGTGTATTTCTGGGAGACATTCGACGTGAGGAATGCAGAAACACTCGTCATTTTCAGCCTGTCTTCGAATTTTATTGTGAATATTGGAAGAAATGTGAGCAATCTAACGCTTTCCACGATTGTCTTTTTTTTTGTTTGAGAAGATAAATTATGAAGGGTTATGTGGTAATGTGAAGTGTTGAGAAAATATTCGGATTAAAGACGGTGAGGGAGTAATGATTCTTAAATCATTTAGGTTTACTAGTTTATTGCAAAGGAACACAAGCTGAATGGAATTTTATATATATCGTTAATTATATATATATTCATATGTAATATATATATATATTCATATGTATATATATATATATATATATATATTTATATATTTATATATATATATATATATATATTATATATATATATTTATACAAATATATATATATATATATATATATATATTATATATTGACCATTAATAATAGTGATAATAATCATAACACTTCATCTCATCAAAACAATAACAAAAAAACAATCTTTCCTTAATAACATCTGTAGAACGAAATGGCAAAATCTGCAAACGCAGAAAACCAAAATCGAATCTTGCAATTTCCAGTGAATAAGGCGCCGTTCCGAGGACCCGCGAACCCTTCCAGGTAGAACCAGAAACAGGGAAATTTTGTGTGGACCAACAAACCCCAAAATTCGTGAGACGCGTTCCAGCATTTCCCAGGGCACGCCATGGGCTCGATTATTCAAAGGCAACGCCCGAATTTCGGGTCAACAGGAGGGGTGGGTTCCCACTCTGGAGGTGACCAAGGAGTGTCTCCCTCAAATATACTCTGGGAATATACTGTATTCGAGGGACCTTGGAGGTGGCTTCAAAGGAGATGCGAAGAATCGTCGTAGGCTGGAAACTCGTCCAAAGGAGATTATGTTTTCTTTATATTTTGTTTTATTCAAGGTGTATAGAATTTTCAGAAGCTGGTCCTTACTTTATTATTATTATTATTATTATTATTATTATTATTATTATTATTATTATTATTATTATTATTATTTGCTTTATTTACGAAATGTAAAGCGTTCTGAAATTTGTCCTTATTCTACTGGGCGCAAGTTCTGGTCAGCAGGAGGGCTGAATGTATAATACTGACGACTTATTTTAGAAATGGTATATATATATATATATATATATATATATATATATATATATATATATATATATATATATATCTTGCATTTTCACGAAAGATAAACAAGTATCGAAACTGGTACGTAAATACCTAACCCTTTTATTTGTGATGCGAACCAATTGAAAGAAAAGAAAACAAGTAAAAAATGCGCCGAAGTTTCTTTGGCTCAATTGAGTTTTCTGTACAGCGTATAATGCTGTATGAAACTTTTAGCCACGGTCCATGAAACTCTTAGCTGCGACCTATGAAACTCAGCCACGGTCCGGTAGTGGCATGTGTTGTTGGTACCTTTAGAGGTGCCAGAAGTACGATTACGGCTAACTTTAACCTTAAATAAAATAAAAACTACTGAGGCTAGAGGGCTGCAATTTGGTATGTTTGATGATTGGAGGGTGGATGATCAACATACCAATTTGCAGCCCTCTGACCTCAGTAGTGTTTAAGATCTGATGGCGGACAGAAAAAGTGCGGACAGACTAGAGTGCGGAGGGACAGACTCAGCCGGCACAATAGTTTTCTTTTACAGAAAACTAAAATTACGAAAAATGACCGCAAGTATTTGATGGAAATGTTTAACTTTACATGTTAATACTGCCTTACTCAGTCACAGTTTTCGATTTACACGATAATTATACAATTCAACCATCTCCCAACCCCACTCCAAGATAGAACGCGATCAATCAATCATCATGCCCTTTCAGTGTCCCTGGGAAAGGCCACAGACACCTTTTGGGGAGATCGATTCCTAAATACCAGCGAAGTTCCAAATGCAGCTGGTTATCGACCGCTGAAATTTCTCCTCTGCGATTAGGAATTAGGAGCATTGCTACACATCTCAAGGAGAACTGTTGAACTGGGAATGATATGAAGATTTTAGGAATATTCTCATAGGTTAGAATTTTCAGCATCCTCGAAATATGAATGGGTTTTAGAGAAATAGATAAAGTATAAATTGTCTTAAGGACGCTTGTGTCTGTGAATTTTATATCAGAAAATGTCGATTGTGAAAAAAACTACAAATTATGAATTATTGTTATAGAGATATCGAAAAGTGGGGCTTTTTTCGTAAGCATCCGGGGAATATTAATTTTTATAGGAACTATATGAATTATAAATCTTTATAAAGACCTTCAGCATTGTTATTTGTTATAAAGATCTCAGGAAATATGAAAAATATGAATTGGTATAAAGATCTTATATACTACGAATCATATGAGGATCTTAGGGACTGTGAATTCTTATGAAGATCTTATGATTGTGAATTCTTATAGTGAATTAAAATTAATGAATTATTACAAAAAAGGTTAGGAAATACAAACGGTTACAGATATTTTAAGAATTATAGATAATTAAAAATAACTTAGGAATATAGACTTTGTGTATAGATAGAAAGATAGAATTTGAGTAAAGAACTTATGAACTGTGAATGCCTTCAAAGATTTGATCTCAGGAATTGGGTTTAGAACTGCGAGTTGTCAGCATGTCCTTTAGAGTTCGTATTGATGATTGCAAAGAATTCATTTGTGCTGACACCTTCGAGGGACGACCCAGTTACATAAAGTGTGCTCACTGGCGTGTATATAATTCAGTTCACATATGTTCATTGTTATGAGTAGTCTCCTTAACTCGAATGCCAACCTCAGTTCTGCCACAAAAGAATGGTAATAAGATTGAATAAGAAAAAAATATTAAAATCGAAAGTTACGATTTCAGACCATACAAAGCATCGTCTCGAGTTCTGGTGTTAGAGTCACTTTGAATAAGTAAAAAATATTAAAATCGAAATTTACGATTTCAGACCATACAAAGCATCGTCTCGAAGTCTGATGTTAGAGTCATTTTGGAAGGCGTGATGTTGGAATGCACGAAGGAAAATGGGAATGGGAATGGGAATGAATGACAATAGACCTTATTATACAAAGACATGCGTCGTCAGACGTTGGAACGGCGAGACGACACAGGGAAGAGTTAGGTCAGACGGCGATTAGAGTAAAATGTCAAGGACGTAGACGAGAGAGAATGGTGAATAAGTGCAAGGATGCAGATAGGAGAGAATGGTCAAAGAATGCCTTCTTTTTTTTTTTAGTGTACTTTTTGGTGATGTCACCTCCCCCACACTCTCCCCCGCCCACCGCCCCCTCCGTTTTATTACGTCTTAAATTGGTGTATAGGTTTGACTGGCATGACATATATCCACGTTTATATCAGAATCTCTCTCTCTCTCTCTCTCTCTCTCTCTCTCTCTCTCTCTCTCTCTCTCTCTCTCTCTCTCAGTAGTCTTTGCTTGACGGGTTTGCCTGTTTATCCAATGACCAATGACTTCCTGCACCCAGCAGCATCTCTCTCTCTCTCAATGACCAATGAGTAGTCTTCTCTGCAGGTTGCCTGTTTAATGACTTCCTGCATCCAACATCATCATTCTCTCTCTCTCTCTCTCTCTCTCTCTCTCTCTCTCTCTCTCTCTCTCTCTCTCTCTCTCTGCTCCCAAGCATATAAGCATGCATTACCCTGACCCTAACGTTGATTAAATGTAATAGTGAAGTATACATAAGTTAAATAATTTTCCAGTCGGGCCGTTTAGCCTGTTAAAAACAGTTTTCCTAATTCGAAGAATATATCACATTCCACTTAGTCTCATTTTAATATTCGTATATATTTCAACTGTCATCATGAGACGGTTGACAATTCCGAACTCATTTTAGTAATAGGCTATTATTGTGAATGTACCAGAGATAATGACAGATTATGTACCAGAAATATTGACAGATTGTGTATCAGAAATATTGACAGATTTTGTATCAGAAATATTGACAGGTTATGTACCAGAAACAGATTGTGCACAAGAAATATTACCAGATTATGTACCAGAAGTTTACAAATTATGTACCAGAAATATTGACAGATTGTGTACCAGAAATATGAACAGATTATATAGCAGAAATATTGACAGATTATGTACCAGAAATATTGACATATTGTGTACCAGAAATATGAACAGATTATATAGCAGAAATATTGACAGATTATGTAGCAGAAATATTGACAGATTGTGTACCAAAAATATGAACAGATTATATAGCAGAAACATTGACAGATTATATACCAAAAATATTGCCAAATTATGTTGCCCAAGGTAAGGTAGCTCCGGCGTTGCGTAACAAATCACCGACGCCCTCTCAATTCCTTTCAGTACGTTTCAAGTCCATTATATGTGATCTAGAAGCTCCCATTGATATAGCAGAACGCCTGCGTCTCAAAATTACCTGACCGAGGCCACGGCAGCCCACTCAGGTTATCATCGTAGGTGGTATTGTCCAAATATAGGTTCTGCATCAGCAAATTGCTTACTGCTACTTAGTCATGGCAGTAAATTGCTTACTGCTACTTAGTCATGGGGAAGATATGGTTCCTTTGTAAGATTACACAATATTTGTTTATTAGGTACGTAAATTATTTGTCAAATTGCAATTGTCAGTTTTTTCTTGCTGTGTTGCCTGCGTGCATGCTGTAAATTTGTGTGTTTATATATATATATATATATATATACTATATATATATATATATATATGTATGTATATATGTGTTTATGTATATATATGTATATATAATATATATATATATATATATATATATATATATATATATATATATATATATATATACATACATATGTATGTATGTATGTGTGTGTGTATGTGTCTGCGTGCTTTCTTATCAAGCTCTGATGTTAGATGATTTTAGAGCATAATTACACACACACACACACTCGAATGGACGAACGAACGAGGTCCTCTCAAGGAAGGCACATAAGTCTGGGGCAGCCTGAATCAAATTCTCGGGCTCTGCACATCTCCGCTTTAGAACCTGGCGCAAAAGAAACCTCTTGAGGGAGAGAGAGAGATGAAAAGAAAGACACTTCAAAGGAAATAAGAAGAGAGACGGGAGGAAAAAAGCGAGAGAAAGAGACCGGGAAGTTTTAAACAAGAAATGTGTGTGAAGAATTAGAGTTAAAAAAAAAAAAACAGAACTGAATTGCTGAATCTTTTAAGAGCGGAAAAGTACGTGAAGTGTAAATGGTAGAGAAACTCTAGTGGGAGACATTTTAAAAACGTTCTGTGAGATATTACGTGTTTAAACTATATTTTTAAAGATTCTAGAAACATTCTTAACAAATTATAGCGTATTATATAATCCCGTGGGGCAGCGGTAGTAGACAGTTCATTAAGCAATGCCTGCAAAACATAAGTCATTAGGAATTTGAATATATATAGAATTTAGGCCAGAAGCCAAGCACTGGGACCTATGAGGTCAATCAGCGCTGAAAATGAAATTGACAGTAAAAAGTTTGAAAGGTGTAACAGGAAGAAAACCTCTCAGTTGCACTATGAATCAATTGTTATGAGAGGGTGGAAAGTAAGATGGAAGAAAGTGAATAAGAAAGGAGGTACAGTAAAAGGAACGAAGGGGGTTGCAGCTAGGGGCCGAAGGCACGCTTCAAAGAATACACGTTGGAATCTCTTTTTTATTTATTTTATTTATTTATTTATTTATTTATTTTATAAATAACATCGCTAGTTGTCAATAGACTTCTTCAGCAATATACTGATAGATTACCCAGTGTCATTTACAATAAGGGAAACAACCCTTTATATCTAGATTTTGCGAGGTTGTTATCATCTGTCAGAACACATAATAATGTGGTAAATGACGAGATACCAGTTACAAATGTGGATTCCGTATCGACATAAAGAATGAGATCATTGTGTTCACTTCTCCAGAGTCAAAGTAACAGATATATTATTATTATTATTATTATTATTATTATTATTATTATTATTATTATTATTATTATTATTATTATTATTATTATTATTATTATTATTATTATCTGCATATGTAGGTAGAAGACCCATTTTCAAACAAGTGGAGTTAAATGTGATTGCTGCATCAGATTGCATTCTGTTTGAATAAAGATTTTTAATATTTCTTGTGATTGCTTTTTCTCTTTTACTGCTTTTGTCCAGTAACTCCTCTATATTTGTCACTCTTTATAAATTTAAAGATAAATATTTGTTTTTGGGAAACCCTTTAACGAAAGAAAAAAAGGACATACCACATTTAGGCAGCAAAGGAACTTCGATGTTCACGAGGAACGTTTGATCCGGTATTGAAATGAGGCGTTGATTGTCCGTAGGTTTTCATTCATTGTAGTAGTTGTTTAGGCTAATCGTTTCTTCCATTTCTACGCCACTTTCCTTTCGCATCCTACTGAACGTGGCCACTCAAGAAGATGGCTGTAAACTGCTCTGTAGCGATGAGTTTTGCACCACCTTGTGTGCAAGGAGCCAGAGAACCATTACAAATCAGGCCTTGTATATAAGGAGCCAGACTCACCGTTACAGATTAGGCTTAGAGTTAAGGATCCAGAATCACTGTTACAGATCAGGCCTCGTATATAAGGAGCCAGACTCACCGTTACAGATCAGGCCTTTTATATAAGGAGCCTGACGCACCGTTACAGACCAGGCTAGACTTACTGTTACAGATCAGGTCTTGTATATAAGGAGCTGGACTCACCGCTACAAATCAGGTTAGACTTGCCATTACAGATCAGGCCTCGTATATAAGGAGCCAGACTTACCATTACAGATAATGCCTTTTATATAAGGAGCCAGAATCACTGTTACAGATCAGGCTTTTTATGTAAGGAGCCAGTGTCAGTGTCAGAGATCAGGCCTTGTATATAAGGAGCCAGGCTCACCGTTCCAGGTCAGTCTGCTCCCTTTTCATGGCGTGATCGTGCCCAGTAGAACCTCAAGCTAAAATGTTCAAGGAACACCTTAAGGAGTAAAACTCTACGGTAACCACACTCCTTATTTAAATACCTGCTCAAGCATTGCTCATCAACGTCGAAGTCACTTTCCAACTTAGATGCATTAATTTCTCTATTTTCTATTAAAACAAGATTCGCCTCTCCATTTATATAGAACGGAGAGTAACTAGCGGAATGCAGTAAAAGAGAAAAGGCTAACATAAGAAAGGTACAGTAGATAAAGATCGATACAAATGGAATGCGACTGATACAGCACATTCAACTCCACTGATTATTTGAGTAAAACATTAGTGCTAAAACTTTATAAGATTTAATACTAATTCTTCCCATTCCCTGCGACTTGGGAGCACATTCCTCGTTGGAATTAATCTGTGATGCATATCCGATGTCGTGTGATTCTACGATGGCTGCATTATTACGACATTAATGTCTCTGGGGACCTCGGCAGCACAGCCTACCCAAATGAAGATGGATTACGTCGCCTTATTGAATTACGACGCTATTTGATTTCGTAATGCGTTATACTGTATAATGCAAATAATGTATTATGATTTGTGCGTATGTATTACGGAAACGTTCTGAAACGAACTTGCAGATGTACGCGCATGTAATGTTAGCAACGGAAGTACTTTTGCTCCTCGAGATGTGCAATGTTTGCAAGCAAGCAAGCGTGCACACAGACA
>NC_089782.1:36443821-36456321 GCF_040412425.1 Macrobrachium rosenbergii
TCTCTGTGTGGCTTTCGCTTTGAACCGTTCACTTTCGCATGTTTAGCTATCTTGTATATCCCTTAGCCTCTCATGCATATTTTTTAAGATATTCACTTTTACTTGGGTAACTTTCTTTTTCAATCCCCTATTTTCTTTGGTACCTTTCATTTTTATCCGCATGCTTTCTCTTGGTATCCTTCTTCTTTATCCCTTCACTTTCGTGTGTTTAACTTTCCTTTTATGTAACCCCTTTCTAATACCTTCACTTTCTCTTGGGTGACTTTCTCTCAGTTAACCTTCTTTGTTTTAACCCTTCTCATCAAAGATGCACTGATGCTAATTTCCATTAGCTGAATGTTTTCACTAGATCATTATTGTGACTCCCCGTAGCAGGGTTATTCCCATCAATGCACCTCATGCGGTGCACTGTAGGCACTACGTAAGGTTCTTTGCAGCGTGCCTTCGGTCCCTAGCTGCAACCTCTTTTCGTTCCTTTTACTGTACATCCTTTCATATTCTCTCTCCCATCTTATTTTCCTGCTCTCCTAACAGTTGATTCATAGTGCAACTGCTTAGAGATTTTCCTCCTGTTACGCCTTTAAAACCTTTTACTGTCTGTTTCCGTTTCAGCGCTGAATGACCTCATAGGTCTCAGTGCTTGGCCTTTAGCCTAAATTCTATATTCAATTCAATTATTGTTACTAAACGCCATCATAATTATAATTTTCCGCATCGCTTTCTCTCAGAAGCGATTGGTGATTTTATTTATGTATTAATCATACTTTTATTCTCCTCCGAAGACCAAACATTTGGTTTATCTGCCTACGTCTGAATTTTGGGAATACTTAGGAAGGCAGCGAGTTCCCTACTTTGAAAGTTTTGGCCTTGAAAAAGTGAATCAGCTAACGTAAGTGGCTTAGCAGTGAGTGCACTCAGGGCTTATTCTCCTGACCGGGGTTCGATACTTCTGGGGGATAAGGCAAATAGAATCTTTTATTCCCTTCAGTAAGAATTATATTCGAAAATTGTTCCCTTCGGTTATAATTATATTCAGTAAGAATTGTATTCGACAATTGTTCCCTTCAGTAAGAATTATATTCAGTAAGAGTTATATTCTAAAATTTCGGAAGACGGGAATTATATTCAGTAAGAATTATATTTGAAAATTGTTCCATTCATTAAGAATTATATTAATTAAGAATTATATTCGAAAATTGCCCCCTTCAATAAGGATTATATTCAATAAGAATTACATTCGAAAATTGTTCCCTTCAGTAAGAATGATATTCAACAAGAATTATGTTCGAAAATTATTCCCTTCAGTAAGTATATTCAGTAAGAATTATATTCGACAATTGTTCCCTTCATTAAGAATTATATTCAGTAAGAATTATATCCGAAAAATGTTCCCTTCAGTAAGAATTGAATTCAGTAAGAATTATATCGACAATTGTTTATATTCATTAAGAATTATATTCGAAAATTGTTCGGGAACGAATTATATTCAGTAAAATTATATTGTTGTTCCCTTCAGTTAGAATTATACTCAATAAGAATTATATTCGAAAAATGTTCCCTTCAATAAGAATTAAACTCGAAAATAGTTCCCTTCAATAAAAATTATATTCAGTAAGAATTATATTCGTTCCCTCAAAGAATTAAAAAATTATAAAAATGTTCCCTTCAGTAAGAATTATATTCAGAAAATTGTTTGTTTTCCTTCAGTAAGAATGTATTCAATAAGAATTATATGTTTTCTTCAGTAAGAATTATATTCAGTAAGAATTATATTCGAAAAATGTTCCCTTCAGTAAGAATTATATTCAGTAAGAATTATATTCGAAAATTGTTCCCTACATTAAGAATTCTATTCAGTAAGAATTATATTCGAAAAATGTTCCCTTCAGCAAGAACTTAATTCAGTAAGAATTATATTCGAAAAATGTTCCCTTCAGTTAGAATTGAATTCAGTAAGAATTGTATTCGACAATTGTTAGGAAGACGTGAAACTTACGGTGTTCAATGTACGGTCGTTGTATTTCCAGTGCCGGTACATATGGCCATTATATTTCATGTGTGGGCAATTTACTGCCGGCTTGTTCAAACACCGAAGGGATACCTCGTGAACGATGTTGACAATAACACCCAAGTAAACTATCTAAAAAAAAAAATTTGAATGAACGATATTAAAAGTGGCTTATGGACGATTGATCTTCAACATAACATTGGAATGAAGTGGTTTCAACTCGCATATGAACCCATAATCTTCAAAATAACATTTGAATAAACAGTATTATAAAGTTACTTATGATCCACTGAGCCTCCAAATAACATTTGAATGAACGATATTAAAAGTGGCTTAAGGATGATTGATCTTCAACATAACATTGGAATGAATAATGTTTCAACTCGTATATGAACTGCCATTCTTCAAAATAATACTTGAATGAACAATATTGTAAAGTTGGTTATGACCCACTAATCTTCGAAATAACATTTGAAAGAACAATAATACAAGTAGCTCATGAACGATTGATCTAGAAAATAACGCTGGAACGAACAGCATTCAAAAATAACACTACAACGAACAGCTTTTGAAAGATTTCTCTTGATTAATCTTCAAACCAACGCGTGACTCACGGTATGGCACTCCAGTTATCGGTGAAGGTGTATTTTGAATGTGTCAACAGAACCCCCTTGAACAAATGCTACTTCTTCAAAGAGGAATGGAACGGAATATAGAATTTGGGCCAAAGGCCAAGTGCTGGGAGCTACGAGGCCATTCACGATGAAAGGGAAATTGAGAGTTAGAATGGTTGTAAAGGTGTAACAGGAAGGAAACCTCGCAGTTGCACTGTGAAACAATTGCTAGGAGTGGGTGGAAAACGGGATGAAAGGAAGAGAATATGAACGGAGGTTCAGTAAAAGAAGTTAAAGGGGCGGCGACTAGGGGTCGAAGGAACGCTGCAAAGAACCTTAAGTAATGCCTTTATGTTTTTCCAGTTGTTTCCGTAGAGAATCTCTTCATCAATTCGTTGTATCTCTTATCTGACTCTCAGCATTATTTCAATCATTATTTTTGGAAAGGCAGCAGCAGTATTGCTGAAATTCTGAATCAGGTATGTATTTGAGGAGTCAGCACTTTGATTAATGAAAGACCATGGCTGGAAAGATAAAATTTATGCGTGAAATTAACAGACTTTTATGTGAAACAAAAAAAATAGTAAGGCATAAAAGGTGGAATGGTGGTTCATGGCTCATCGAAATGGTTTGCTCCTGTGGAGAGAATGCTAGAAAGTTGTCTAACAGTTCCAATCAGGTGTTTGAATGAATGCCGAAGGCGTGGGCGCTTTTGCACCGAATGAAATCAGAGATCATTCTATAAATTGCATGAGGGAACTCAAGGCAATAAATGTTGTACAGGAGTTCGACGTATTGTGAGCAAACTAAGAAAATCTGATATTCAATTACGCGACCACAGGTCTGAAAGAGAGCAGAGGGCGCGCAGTCAATAAGTGTCATACAAAAGCAAGGAATTGTCTATTATCGCCTGGCTAATTTCATTACATTCATGTTTGTGCGACGGCAAACGAAATTGGAATTCTCTAGACGTTAAATGATAAACATCACTGGCTTCATGTCGAACAAAAAAAAAAAAAAAAAAAAAAATCAGTGAAAAAGAAATAAAAAATTTATTCCAAAACCTTGTGTACCATTTCGCTCGTTGAATAATTTCTCTTGATATTCCAGTGAAGAGTGTCTTTGCCATCGCTATAAAAGAGAAACAGAAAACCGGCCGTTGTTAATGTCACATACACGTTGCAATTTTCATGGCGCTTAAAAAAAAGCCCGAGCGACAAGAGGCGCGGATATATCTCCGCCGAATCGCAAAAAATGACCCGTGACTTTTAACTTCGTGATGGTAATTTCATCAGGATTTCCCGTCTCATTAATACTGTAAAGCTTTGCGGATGACGCCCTGACAATTTTCCTCTCCGCTACATACATTTGCTATAACAGTTCTCGCTCGACGAACGAAAATGTTTCGACTTGAATGTAAAAGGAATTTTATTTCCAGTCGACTGTGAAGCCATTGTGAAGGGTTTTGTAGATCAGAATTTACCTGGGAATACGTTTCAGTATCAATTAGTTAATGGACTGTCTTTTCTTTTTTTTTTTTCCTTTCAAGAGCCAACCCTCGTGTCGGGGTGTGAACGGGGAAAGGAATGCCTTTCAACTTCAAGGAAAGGTAAATCCGTTCTGAAGTTATCAAACTCTGATGATAGATATTCCTTTAGGGTTTTAATGTTTACGTGTGTAGGCGGTGGGAGATTTTAGGAATATATATACACACACACACACACATATATATATATATATATATATATATATATATATATATATATATATATATATATATATATATATATATATATATATATATATATTCATTCTAAAATCCTCCGTCACTTACTCACGTAAATATTAGAACCCTAAAGATATATCTGCCTGGGTTTGATAACTTTGAAGTGGATTTATCTGTTCTTGAGGTTAAAAGCATTCCTATGCACGGCTGAATTGTTGAAAAGGCACACCCACACACACACATATATATATATATATGTATGTATAAGTATATGTGTATATATGTATACATATATATAGTTTGGTGTGAAAGTGAGTCTAAGCACATAGTGTCTGTTGTCTGCATCGCTCTATAACGAACTAAATGGTCGGCGTGATGAAATAAGCCAGAAAAAAGAGATTAGAAATAATTCTTAAGCAAAACGTTTTAGAACAAAGAGTGAATCGTGACTGGAGTGTGGAATTGGCTGATGCTCGCAGATCGTACAGTCCTAATTAGGGATAGTGAAGATAAACTGCGGAGATTAGTGAAAGCATGTGAGAGTGCCTGCAAGTGGATAAAGATGAGGAAAGTAAATGTGAACTTTGGTTAAGGTCGTGTGGATGAGTAGAAATCACGAATGTAGAACAGTCAGAGTGTGGAATTGGCTGATGCTCGCAGATCGTACAGTCCTAATTGGGGATAGTGAAGATAAACTGCGGAGATTAGTGAAAGCATGTGAGAGTTCCTGCAAGTGGATAAAGATGAGGAAAGTAAATGTGAACTTTGGTTAAGGTCATGTGGATGAGTAGAAATCACGAATATAGAACAGTGAATGGTTGAAGAATGGAGCTTGTTGATTCATATATTTGCTCATGAGTAAACATGGCGACTGACTGTAAGACGAGCGAAAAGGCGAATTAAAGAATATGTGAAATAAGGAAGATAACTGGGTGTCTGCAAAAAGGTGGGAGGCAAGGTGGAAATGTACGAAGAGACAGTTGAGCCAGTTCTCCTTTATGGAAGTTAGGTGCGTGGATGCTGAATGCCATTGAAAGAAGCCAGTCTGAAGCTGTTTAGAGAAATAGGTTGTGTACTATATGTGATGTAGGAATTGAAAGCTGGGGAAATGTAGATATTCGTAATAGTTGGTTATAAGGTTATGTGATAAGCTGATCTGAGTGTTTCGAGACTGAAAGGAATGTATAATTCTGAAGCATTAAGAGAAAGGAGGAGAAGCAGACTTAGACAGTACTGAATAAATGGAGTGAAAGGGATATCAAAAAGATGGTTTTTGATATCCAGGAAGCTTTGTAGCACAAGGAAGATATTGGTTCGTTACGAAGTATATGTCAGCTGTTTGATATTGTGGTGACGAGAAATCTGCATGTTGTACTTGCACTGGGAGTTCATTGACCAACCAGCATTTAAAATTTGAATGTGCCAGTGGCTATTGTGTTATTTATTCTTTAGAACCTCTCCTTGTAAGTGGAAACATCTTAGCAATATGTATATTTTATATATGTATATTTATATATACATGCATATAATTCTTTATAACCACAATGCCCTCTTAACTTCTCGATTTCTTCACACTTTGGAAATTCTTGTCACTACTAAGCCTAGATCCAAATGAAGAAAGAAATGAAGATATTCTGATGCCCGGCCGAGATTCGAACTTGCGTCCGGGGTATCAGAAAAAGGTAACTATATATATATATGTATGTGTGTGCGTGTGTGTTGTGTGTATTTGTATGTGGGTGAGTCGCTTACATATAAAAGATAAACTGTTATAGTAGCAATCGATTTTATTTTATACTCCCACTGCGCTGGAAATTTTTCATACTTCATTTTTAATTATTCCCTTGAGCGGATATCAATCACCTTTTAATGACGGAGTCTCTGCCCTAATAGAAATTCAGTATTTTTTTCACTGAAGAGGATTATAAGCCTCGGGAAATAATTAAGAATTATTCAGTATTCCGGTCATTAGAAAAATATTTTTTATATAGAAGACATATCTAGACATTTTCATTAGAGGAAATTTTTTTATACTCTCTCTCTCTCTCTCTCTCTCTCTCTCTCTCTCTCTCTCTCTCTCTCTCTCTCTCTCTCAGCATTTCGGTCATTAGATATATAAAATTTTTTTATACAAAGTAATATCAATTCACTCTACCTCAGGCATATATGTTACATATTCCTCTCGACTCAGGACTCGGCTCTGGTTGGTGTGTCTCTCTCTCTCTCTCTCTATTACTCTATATATATATATATATATATATATATATATATATATATATATATATATATATATATATATATATATATATATATATATTATATATAAAATAGATAGATAGATACGTGTATATGTATGTGTGTGCATTTATATATTTAAATATATATATATATATATATATATATATATATATATATATATATATATATATATATATATATATATATATATATATATATATATATATAGATATGTGTATGTGTGTGTATAGATGAACTCAGTTAAACCTGTTTATGTATCTGTCTAATAAAATTGAATGAGATAGCTAAAATATTCAATGTTCGTCAGTGTATGAACAATGAAGGAGTCTTGTAAATAAGCTAACGTATTTCTAACTGTCCTGTCCGCTTTGTTCACACGATTTATTAATACGATTCAATTTGATATTCAGTCAATCTCGGCCGTTCCACGTGGATCTTTTTTTCTTCCCAGATACAAAAAGAAAATAAAAAAAAACTAAAAATTAATTTTAGAGAAAGAAGAAAATGTTCAGTTCTATCCCAGTCACACTAATCAGTTCAAGTCTAGATACTTCCTATTCGACCTATGTGATTATTGTACTGTGTAAGTGTATAGAAATTAATAAAAATACTGGCCTACACAGCTGTTATACAAAAAAAATCACTTAGTTTTTATTTATTGAAAGATACTCAGTCTGTTTCCTGTTGCCTACACGATGGTATTAGAGTTGCATTTCATCGGTGATACATTAAATCATTTTTCTAGAATGGTATACTTTCACTACTTGGATGATTTTTCAAATTTCACTTCCCGGATGTTACTTGGGTACTGTTTTCCAGGAGTATGTATAAAGATACATATTCCTGGACAGTTTTAGAGTCACGTATTAGGTCATACTAGCAATTTCATCCATGTATAAAGATACATACTCCTGGACAGTTTTAGAGTCACGCATTAGGTCATACTAGCAATTTCATCCAACGATGATATTCGCAGTGTCATGAAATGATAACATGTAGGCTCAATTCTCGAGTGACACTTAAGGTATACCACTTCAAAGATAATACTTGAAGTCTCATCCTACGATAGCCTCGAGTGATACTTACTGATCCACTTTAATGATACTTGAACTTTCATATGTACAATGATCTCGATCTCCACGGGTCCAAGTATCATTCCCTGATGATCCTTAGAATTCTCGTCTCAAGTGTTATCCT
Organism: Macrobrachium rosenbergii; assembly: GCF_040412425.1. NCBI lineage: Eukaryota > Metazoa > Arthropoda > Malacostraca > Decapoda > Palaemonidae > Macrobrachium > Macrobrachium rosenbergii. Next base: position 36,451,626 of record NC_089782.1, read on the forward strand.
CAGTTCATCGTTTCTCAAGTGGCACTCACGTCCTCAGATCATTGTTTCTGAAAAGTGGCACTTACGTCCTCAGTTCATTATCTCTCAGGTGACACTTAGTTCATTATTTCTCAATTGGCACTTAGTTCATTATTTCTCATGTGGCACTTGCGTCCTCAATTCATTATCTCTCAAGTGGCACTTAGTTCATTATTTCTCAAGTGGCACTTACGTCCTCAGTTCGTTATTTCCCAAGTGGCACCTACGTTCTCAGATCATTATTTCTCAAGTGGCACTTACGTCCTCAATTCATTATCTCTCAAGTGGCACTTAGTTCATTATTTCTCAGTTGGCAGTTAATTCATTATTTCTCGAGTGACACTTACGTCCTCAGTTCGTTATTTCCCAAGTGGCACTTACGTCTTCAGTTCATTATCTCTCAAGTGGCACTTTGTTAATTTCTCAAGTGGCACTTACGTCCTCAGTTCATTATTTCTCAAGCAGCACTTGCGTCCTCAGTTCATTATTTCCCAAGTGGCACTCACGCCCTCGGTTCATGATCTCTCAAGTGGCACTTACGTCCTCAGTTTCCACTTCTGACACTTGGAACTAAGTGCTAAATTAATTACTAATTAGATTAAACGCAACGCCTCGAATAAAAAGAGTTGCAGCAAATCCGCCATATTTTGAAAAGCCAGAGCTAAAACTCCGCAGGGGTTTGACCTCATCGAATCACCACCCAATTATTTTCGGTTTTTGAGGCGGAAAAATCCCGGGTTCGACTGATGACGAGTCGGTTCCCATCACGGAAGGAGATGAATCCGGAGAAGAGGGATGCTGTGTCGTTTGAAGAACGGGGGATAACATTTCCTGTATATATGTATGTATATATATATATATATATATATATATATATATATATATATATATATATATATATATATTGTAATGGAATTTTAGTCTGTATTAAAAATATTCAGATAACTACCTGTACCTTTCCATTAATTTGATTTTCAGTTATGCCTGAAAATTCCACCATTTTTTATATTTCTTTCCACTTTTACCATTTTTATATCATAAACCGTATAATCACCCGTAGAACTTCCACTTGCTCAACGCAAGCTTACTTTTCCACCAAATCCGTTACTATCTTGCCTTCTTTTGTCTTTTACATCAAGTATGTCATTCTTTAGTCCAATTTCAACCTTTTGCATGTAACTTGTCACTCTCTTTTTTTTTCTCTCACGCCTTTTCGCAAAAATATCTCACCCATTTTCTCTTTTATCCCTTATGCTTCAAACTGCCACTTTTCCTTTGTGGTCGTATGTCTATCTTTTAACATCCTACCTGGGCCCCTTTTGCCTTTTCTGTGACTTTTACCCCCAAACATGTCACTTTCTTATCTTCTCACACTCCTTTTGCACCTAACCTGTCTCATCCCTTGATCTTCTCTCGCACCTTTTACACCAAACTTGTCACTTCCCTCTATTCTCCCACTCTTTTTACACCTAACCTCTCTTACTCTTTTTTTTTCTCACCTTGTACACCAAACATGTCACTTGTGTTCTCTCATGCCTTTTACATCAACCTTGTTATTCTGTCGTCTTCATTATTCATCCTTTTACTCATAACCTGTCCCTCTTGTAATGTCCTAACTTTTTTTAAGGATATCCTGTCAATGTCTCATCTCATCTGCTGTAAGTGTTGCATTGATTGCATAGACTGTGCAATGCTGTAGATACATAATAACATTTTTTTTTAATTTCCATTAAAATTCTCCTTCATTCCTTATATATTAAAGCTCTTTTGGCTAGATGAAAACTAGCGATGTGAATTGAGGCTGGTGAAAGAACCGTGAGGAAGTTATTACTTTTTGAATGATGGTCATATGTTGATTGTGTTGCAAATATAGTGCATAATATAATCCTATTGTGAATTACCCAAATTGCCTCCATATTGGATTGTGTCTATTTTTAAAGTGCAATAGAGACTCAAGCAATAAATTTCTATTGTTTTGACAATTTAGCACTTGGTTAATTGGTTGGCGTATTTGATGAATGTCCATCGTTATTTATAATTTACCAATTGGTTAATTGGTTGTTGTATTTATTCACTGGGTTTCTAATTGGCAAGGCATGCGTACTGTTAATCGTCTCGTTGTTTTAGACTGAAATAAATGAATGCATATTTTTCTAGTTAACCAGTTTGAGGGAATAAAATTGATCAGTCAAATACAATGATATCAAATCTCGTGGTTTTAGAATTGGAGTGAGTGAATGAATGTTTTTCTTATCAGTCAGTTTGAGGGAATAAAATTGATCAGACAAATATAGTTTTATCAAATCTTTTTGGTTTAGAATTGAAATAAGTGGATGGATATGTTTCTAGTTAATTAGTTTGAAGGAATAACAATTGATCAGTCAAATGCAATGATATCAAATCTCATGGTTTTGGAATTGAAATAAGTGAATGAATATATTTCTTATCAATCAGTTTGAAGGAATGAAATTGATCAGTCAGATACTGATATCAAATCTCGTTGATTTAGAATTGAAACAAGTAAATGAATATATTTCTAGTCAACCAGTTTGAGGAAATAACAATTGATCAGTCAAATACAGTTATATCAAACCTCATTGTTTTAGAATAGAAATAAGCCAATGAATTTTATTTTTAGTCAGTCTGTTTGAGAGCTTAAAATTGATCAAAGAAACACAACGATATGAAATCTCGTTGATTCAGAACTGAAATAAATGAATGAATATATGTCTAGTTAATAAGCTTGAGGGAACAACAATTGACCAATCAAATGCAACGATATCGAATAATACCTGAATCTTATTCCCCCAATCAGTTGCACATTGCATCCCGACATCCGATTGCGAAATTATTTCTTGTTTACTCGATTGCTTGTCTCTTCAGGGCCCTAACAAGAAACAAATGAACGCTGACGAGAGCAAATAAGAGCAAATACAATGCAGGCAGGCATGTAGGCAAGCAAGCAGGGCGGGCATGAAGTGGAATTCGACGCTTCCGCATTTTCGCTAATGCATCAAGCCCACCTAATTGGAGCTTAGGTAAAGGTGAGTTTATAGAGCATTCCTCGCCTCCGGACTTGAAAAGTTTTGCAGTGTGATTTGGCGAGTTTCAGATTCGCTGGAAATTGGTCGTTTTTATTTTTTTTTTTTTTTTTTGTTGTTGTTGTTTCCCGGGGGCCTGTTAGTGTCATCAGTGCTCCCAGGCGGCTCACTAAATTTCCGCAGCGTCCTTCGGCACCTAGCTGTTGTGGGGTGGGGGGGCGGTTTAGTCATCAGTGCACCCCAGGCGGCTCACTGTAGGTATTACTTAAGGTTCTTTGCAGCGTCCCTATGCCACGGTTTAGTGTCATCAGTGCACACCAGGCGGCGCACTGTAGGTATTACTTAAGGTTTTTTGCAGTGCCCCTATGCCACTTAGCTGCAACATCTTTCATTCCTTTTACTGTACCTCCGTTCATAATCATTCTTTTCCACCCTCTCCTAATAGTCGTTTCAAAGTGGAGCTGCTAGGTTTTTCTCCCATTACACCTGTCAAACTTTTTACTCTCAATTTCCGTTTCAGCGCTGAATGACCTCGTAGGTCCCAGCGCTTCGCCTTAGGCCTATATTGTGTATTCCATAAGCTGTTAAACAGTACATTACGCGGCTACTGAAACCAACTAGTTTAAAACTCTATAGCATTTTAGTAAGCATAGATAAAACACGGGAGTTTTCAATAACCACAAAAGACAAATTAACTAATAGACTATTTTGAGGACTTTTGCTCGTCTCAGCAGTTTTCAAAATTACTAAAAATTGACTTAATGGATTTTTTTATTCGCATGTTTCCAGGAAGATGTGTAATGTATCATAAAACTAACAAGTTTAATATTTAATCGTAGACTGTATACATAAAATTACAATGAGCATTACCAAAAAAAGTGGATTCATCGTTGATCAAATACAGAAGATTTAACATTTTTCTTCTTCAGATTAAGCCAAAGAAATGCCTTTGAAAACTGCTTTTGAGTCATGTTTGAGAAGGAACGCGGTTTTTTCATTTTCGAATTTCGGATGCTACCGTGGACAAAAAGTCTCAAGAAATGGATTTGATTATGCTTTAATGTATAATACTAATATCAGAGATTGAAATAAGTTCACAGTATATACGTGTATATTTATGCATGTACATATATACATATAAATTATATATATACATATATTTATATATACATATAAATTATATATATATATATATATTTATATAAATACATGAATGAATGTATAATTATAGTATATATACATAAACATATAACTATATATACAAATATATATATGTAAATATATATATATATATATATATATATATATATATGTATATGTGTGTGTGTGTGTGTGTGTTTGTGTGTTTCTAAGATCTTAAATTTATCAGTCGGACAATCACGATAAAATTATGAAATTCATTAAAAACAGCATTAATAATAATAATAATAATAATAATAATAACGAGGAAATACAGAAATAAATACTAACCATTGCTCACTTGAAGCACAGCCATCATCCATGTTAACGCAACAGTGCTTCTCCAGACGAACATCCCTGCAATGGAACAATAAGAGTGCTTCATTAAAGATATGACCTGGAAACAAGGCGCATTTATATAAATATATATATATATATATATATATATATATATATAT
>NC_089782.1:36458821-36466321 GCF_040412425.1 Macrobrachium rosenbergii
AATTGTCCAAAGAGAGAGAGAGAGAGAGAGGAAACCTTTTTACAAATAGAAAAAAATAATTTTCCCCAGAAATAAATGGAAACCTATTCTTCAGAATTGTCCAAAGAGAGAGAGAGAGAGAGAGAGAGGAAAAACTTTCACGAAATAAATGCAGCGATATATGAGTTTCCCGGGCCAGCCTCCATTTGGGCGTATCTGCTAACATTCATTTTCATATTTTCGACCACCTGATACTCACGTTATCCCAAGATACCCCGAATTTATTTCAGCAATTCCTATGGAAGAAAGAAATATTCTTTTTCTTTCTTTTATTTATTTTTTTGTGAAAAGGAAGAATATATATATTGGAAAATCCTGATTTTGAAATCTTGAATACGTTCTTTCCAATGGGTGAATTTCAGCCCCGCTACATTCCAGGAAATGTAACTGATATATTTTTTTCAATTTTTTTTTATTCGTAAAATTAAAACGTTGTTTTAATGCAGCATTGAAGCGTCTTATGGTTGTGCGGGGAGTTATTATTTGTCATGAATTTTCATTTTTCATTATTTTATGTGTGTTTTAATTTTAGTGATTATATATATATATATATATATATATATATATATATATATATATATATATATATATATTATATATATATATATATATATATATATATATATATATATATATATATATATATGTGTCTATATTTTATATATGTGTGTGTATATATTTATATAACATATTTATCAATTTTTAGTAGTACATATATATATCATATATAGATATATGCACACATATATAAAATACATGTAAGATATACATGTATGTATATATATATATATATATATATATATATATATATATATATATATATATATATATTTTATATATATATAAATGTGTGTATATATATATATATATATATATATAAATATATATATATATATATATATATATACATACACACACACAGTATGTCTATACAAAACCCACCCACCTTCTGGGTACAAAAGCCAAAAATCACTTAGGGTTACTCCGCGTTCCATTGCAAAACTATCATAGCCTGTGTGAAGTCCATTAGGTAATGGATGCAAAAAACTGTCGGCATTGAATATGGAGGACCTCGGAAGTGAATTCCATCTTTTCTTTGAAACTTTGACCTTGAAGATAAAAGAGACATAGAACGTCTGAAAAGTGTTGTTTAGAATTTATATATACCACGTGTGCACTGGCATTCAATGTATATATATATATATATATATATATATATATATATATATATATATATATATATATATATATATATATATATATACACATACACAGTATATATTATTGTATACATACATATATAAATACAGTATATGTATGTATGTATACATATACGCCGTACCGTCACAGGGCTCACGTGACTAAAAGTACTATAAAGAGTCATAAGTACCTAGCGTTTTCGTGTATTTAATATACACTTCCTCATTGTATATTATACTGTATACACGAAAGACAGCTATAGTCGTTTATGCCTTTCATTATTCTGTTATGGCTCTGTAAATATATATATATATACATACATACATACATACATACATACATACATACATACATACATACATACATAATTTAAGATCCTCAAAGTTATTGCGCATTGATTTAAAAAATTTGACTTTCAAGTTACCACAAGTGGTTCGTGGCAAATATTCGGTTATTGGCTAGCCATGACATCACTTACCGACAAGCCACAACTTCTCGTATCAAAGATTTGTCAGAGAATCAAACGTAAACCCAGTGACCCTGAATATATATATATATATATATATATATATATATATATATATATATATATATATATATATATATATATATATATATATATATATATATATAACTCAGTGAATTTTTGTTATTGATGTCAGACGCATTTTAGCCACACAATAACATGACATTACACCAGGCAACAGGTCGAGTTACGTGGTCTTGTTTTGATATGAAACTACACGCTGCATGCACTGAGTAATAGACTTTAAAATTCAGCTGAATGCGCTGAGTTCAGTTGGAAAATAGAATGATTATGCCTTGCAAACTGGATACGTATTAAGCTAAACATGTTAGTTAAACATGTGCGAAGCGGTACGGTTGAACGTTGTGTGATCCGTGACGAATCAATAATACCAGGGTCATATAAACTCAAGTTTAATGGTTGGTGACACAAACGTATATTCTTTCGGTGACTTTCGGTAGGATTTTTGTGCAACAGAAACCGACTTTATCGTTCTGCAGTTTTCTTTTTTGTCCGTCTGGCGCCATGTTTGAAGGCATAAGCTGTCATGTTTTGTTTGAAATGTGAAGAATACTGCCCTAAAATGGAAAACTGCAGTATCTGCAAAATTTTCGAAATTGAGATATGCTACCTATTGGGCTCGTGAAACATTGATACACAAGAGATATACTGCAGTTTCAAAACTAATACTTCAAGTTACTATTTTCAGAATGATTCCTCAATGTTATATTATCTCAGCAAAATCAGTAGTAAGGCAAGAGAAAACTGCAGTATCTACCATTTTTCTCAGTTTTGCATTTTTGCAAATACTGCAGTTTTCCATTTTTGGGGCAGAATAGACATGCCTAGCTGGGAAAATATATAGAAACATTTTGTGCTTTTACGTGAATGTACATTAAAGATGACAGATTTATTAAAACCAAGGAAGAATTTAGGGTAATTAGAAAACTGTAGAAGCTAGTTCCATGAGCTTAGAATGATTCTGAACATTCAGACTGAAATATAAAAGCAAAGCCGTCTCAGATTTTTGTAGCTCTAATCGTCTTAACTGGAAATAATACCCTCAAAGGCCCCAAGGCATTCACTCCTCAAGACTGCTTAGTTTAGTGACATCATCATGATGAAATATTTTTTCAAAACTGGAAAGGAGGGAGAGTCAAGATACAAGAAGAATGTGTGGTATATTTAATGTAAAGGAGAAGGCTAGGGGAGCTCGCCTGAGATACTGTGGCCGTGTAATAAGAAGAGAGGAGGTGGAACCAATCAAGAGAGCCAAGAACATGCCAGTGACGGGGAGGAGGAGTGTGGGGCGTCAGCGGATCAGATGGGTGGATGTGGTGAGGAGGGACATGGGTGAGGTGGTACGGGGGGAGGAAGAAGATGCAGGGAATAGAGATAGATGGAGAAAATTGATTCGAGCAGAGCCGACACTGCTATACAATGGGACTGGTGAGGTCGAAAGAAAGAGAAGAAGATGAACTATTGTTTCTCTTTGTGACATCTTGCGAAGACTATGGACTATGTCGCCAAAATAAACAGAAGACTAGAATTTGGAACTTCGTATTAAAAATTGTTCGTCTTTTTGGCAGAGTGATATAGAAATACTGTGACTTCATAATGAAAATTTCAAACATTTATCGTCCTTTTTGACATCATGAAATGAAAATGCTCGACTTTGTGACATCATGATGAAGAAATTGCTTGCGGAAGTGACGTCTTATTAAGAAAAAAAAAAACAGGCCTTGAGTTCGTGAGATCATGAAAAGAAATTGGTCGCCTTTGTGACAACATCATTAAACAAGTACAGCGTATAATGGTGAATGAAACTTGCAGCCACGGCCCATGAAACTCAGCCACGGCTCGGTGGTGGCCTGTGTTGTTGGCATCTTTAGCGTTGCCGGACGCACGATCATGGCTAACTTTAACCTTAGATATAATATGAAAACTACTGAGGCTAGAGGGCTGCAATTTGGCATGTTTGATGATTGGCGGGTGGATGATCAACATACCAATTTGCATCCCTCTAGCCTCAGTAGTCTTTAAGATCTGGGGGCGGAGAGAAAAAATGCAGGCGGACAGATTAATGGAAAATTCGTGATATTTGTGACATCACAATCATATCTTAATATTCATATTTTAATATTCATATAAGTGATTAGTCATCAGTCCCTTGCCAAGTTCTCTCATACCACTCTGTACAAAGTAAGTAAAATTAAAAATTAATCTATTTTATGTTAAGTCCATTGTTACGTTGTTGTCAGGGAATAGCTTTAATTAAGGAATTCGTAAACATGTGGCCTCAGGTGTCTGAAATGATATGTAATATATATATATATATATATATATATATATATATATATATAGGTATGATAATGATATATATATATATATATATATATATATATATATATATTTATATATATATATATATATATATATATATATATATATATAATATATATAAATGAACAATAACATCGTCTCTACCGGGCGGAAAATAGTTGGCACTCGTTCCCCACCAAAATAATGTCTTTAATTTTGTCTCTCATTATATTTCGTGACGGCTGTTCACTGACAGGTGACCAGATTCGAAAATAAAATATGTAACATTCAATAATAAAAAAAAAAAAAAAAAACATCCTTTCATCCAGTTTCATTTCACCGTGTACAAAATTCCTTCTGTGTTAAACTCTGCAACGACCTCTGAGCTGCGGCGGTAAAAGTCGCGGAAACGCGGATTGCGAACTTGTTTACAACATTCGTTTTCTCGAAATGAAACCCATCATTTCGGAAGGAATTTCCCGAGCCCCGAGTCCTGTTTCTTCATGAAAGTATCCTTCGAGGAATATCGGCGCCTATATCTGTATCTGAGATCGGCGTGCAGCTGCTGTTGCCCGCTGGTTCCTGCAGGTGTAAAACGCTGTGTGAACGTTTGCAGGTGTTTTGGGGAAGCGGTATAACGACGGAGCTGAATGGCACTGGAGAAATAACGAGAGAGAGAGAGAGAGAGTGAAGGAATAGATGGGTTATTGGAGAGAAATTCCAATAGAAAGAAGGAGCAAGAGAGAGAGAGAGAGAAGGAATAGATCGATTTTTGGAGAGGAAATATGAAGAGAAAGAAGTAGAGAGAGAGAGATAGAGAAGGGATAGCTGGATTATTGGAGAGAAATTTCGGTAGAAAGAAGAAGAAAGAGAGAGAGAAAGGAATAGATCGATTTTTAGAGAGAGAAGAGAGAGAGAGAGAGAGAGAGAGAGAGAGAGAGAGAGAGAAAGGATTGTTAGAGAAAATTTCAGAGAGAAGGAATAGATGGATTAGAGAAAATTTCAAGAGAAAAAAGTAGTAAGAGAGAGAGAGAGAGAGAGAGAGAGAGAGAGAGAGGAATAGATGGATTATTGGAGAGAAATTCCAATAGAAAGAAGAGCAAGAGAGAGAGAGAGAGAGAAGGAATAGATCGATTTTGGAGAGAAATATGAAGAGAAAGAAGTAGAGAGAGAGAGATAGAGAAGGGATAGCTGGATTATTGGAGAGAAAATTTCGGTAGAAAGAAGAAGAAAGAGAGAGAGAGAAGGAATAGATCGATTTTTAGAGAGAAAATTTGAAGAGAGAGAGAGAGAGAGAGAGAGAGAGAGAGAGAGAGAGAGAGAAAGGATTGTTAGAGAAAATTTCAGAGAGAGAAGGAATAGATGGATTAGAGAAAATTTCAAGAGAAAAAAGTAGTAAGAGAGAGAGAGAGAGAGAGAGAGTGAAGGAATAGATGGATTATTGGAGAGAAATTCCAATAGAAAGAAGGAGCAAGAGAGAGAGAGAGAGAAGGAATAGATCGATTTTTGGAGAGGAAATATGAAGAGAAAGAAGTAGAGAGAGAGAGATAGAGAAGGGATAGCTGGATTATTGGAGAGAAATTTCGGTAGAAAGAAGAAGAAAGAGAGAGAGAGAAGGAATAGATCGATTTTTAGAGAGAAAATTTGAAGAGAGAGAGAGAGAGAGAGAGAGAGAGAGAGAGAGAGAGAAGAGAAAGGATTGTTAGAGAAAATTTCAGAGAGAAGGAATAGATGGATTAGAGAAAATTTCAAGAGAAAAAAAGAGAGTAGTAGAGAGAGAGAGAGAGAGAGAGAGAGTGAAGGAATAGATGGATTATTGAGAGAAATTCCAATAGAAAGAAGGAGCAAGAGAGAGAGAGAGAGAGAAAGGAATAGATCGATTTTTGGAGAGAAATATGAAGAGAAAGAAGTAGAGAGAGAGAGATAGAGAAGGGATAGCTGGATTATTGGAGAGAAATTTCAAAAGAAGGAGAAAGGGAGAGAGAAGGAATAGATCGATTTTTAGAGAGAAAATTTGAAGAGAGAGAGAGAGAGAGAGAGAGAGAGAGAGAAAGGATTGTTAGAGAAAATTTCAGAGAGAGAAGGAATAGATGGATTAGAGAAAATTTCAAGAGAAAAAAGTAGTGAGAGAGAGAGAGAGAGAGAGAGGAAGAAGAAGGAATAGGTGGATTATTAGAGAAAACTTTCAAGAGAGAGAGAGAGAGAGAAAGAGGAAGGAATAGATATGTATTATTAGAGAGAAATTTTCAAGAGAAAAAAGCAGTGAGAGAGAGAGAGAGAGAAAGGAGAAAGGAATAAATGGATTATTAGAGAGAAAATGTCAAGAGAAAAAAGCAGTGAGAGAGAGAGAGAGAGAGAGAGAGAGAGAGAGAGAGAGAGAGGAATAGATGGACCATAAGAGAGAAATTTTCAAGAGAGAGAGAGAGAGAGAGTCACTTGAGTTTTCCATCGGTTACCTAACGTAGATATTATTAGCCTTGTGAGAAAAACAGTGAATTGTCACACACATACACACAGAGAGAGAGAGAGAGAGAGAGAGAGAGAGAGAGAGAGAGAGAGAGAGAAGTGAAGAGCAGGCATTCCGGCTGCTTTCTTTCGCGTTATCGAACACTCGACGCCCGGTATCTTTATTCACTTTCTTTTTTCTTTCATTTTTTTTTTATTCACGACGGTGTCTCTCCATTATGCTACAGCATAGCCGTCACGATCTCTTCATTATTCATTGTTCTCGTCATTCATTATTCACCGCCAGTGTCGTAACCGTTTCATTATTATCTTCTTGATGAGGGGGATTTTTAATCTGGTTTAATTTTCATATTCCTTGACGTTGATCATTGTCATTACTCTTGGGAAATGGTGATATTGAAGTATGATGATGACATTATAATTCACTTTGCTTCGCATTCGTTTCATTATTATTCCTTTGATTAGATTATTTCTTATTATGTCTACTTTCCATTTTCTTGATACCCATCGTTGTCATTATTCTTGAGAAAATGGTGATATTTAAGTATGATGACATTATAATTCACTTTGCATCGCGTTCGTTTCATTATTATCTTTTTGATGAGAAGATTTCTAATCTACTCTATCTTTCTTATTTCTTGAGAGTAATCATTGTCATTATTCCAGAGGAAAGGGTGATATTTAAGTATGATGGCATTATAATTCACTTTTCATCGCATTCGTTTCATTCTTATTCCTTTGATTAGATTATTTCTTATGACTGCTTTTCATTTTCTTGATATTCATCGTTGTCATTATTCTTGAGAAAATGGTGACATTTAACTATAATGACATTATAATTCACATTGCATCACAATAATTTCGTTATTAATCTTCATGATGAGATGATTTCTAATCTCCTACTTTTCATATTCCTTCATAGTAATCATCGTCATTATTCTTGAAAA
>NC_089782.1:36471321-36473821 GCF_040412425.1 Macrobrachium rosenbergii
ATATCAGCGTTAAGCCTCTTGGAAGGGCAAACACGGTGTTTGCAATTTGGTCTAGACGATCAAATCTCCCCCCCTTTTTTTTTCTAGAGTGTCGGATTCTCTTTGCAGATTGTCGGACGTTTTTCCTGTCTTGGCCAGAAACGATTTTGATTCCTCTCTTGTGTCGGGATTAGTGGTTCCTTTTTTTTGTGTGTGTGTGTGTTTGTTTGTTTGTTTGTGTGTGATTGCCATTGCAATTGAGTTGCTTGGGACATTAAAGGACGAATTTGAACCATACATGTTATCTTAAAGTTTGGTTAATTCAGACTGCTTCAAAGCGTGTGTTGTCCATATATATATATGTGTGTGTGTGTATTATATATATATATATATATATATATATATATATATATATATATATATATATATATATATTTATTTATTTATATATATATATATATATATATATATATATATATATATATATATATATATATATATATATATATATATATGTAATATCACTTCAAGAACTAAGTAAGCTCTTAAGTAATCTTTCGTACGTTTAAGCGAACAGTCTTGATTTCTGAACTGAATCCTTTTAATCGATTAAAAAACGTCTCTCAATTCCTTGTCAGAATGTTCCAGTAATATTCTTAAAAAAAAGACCAACAAATAACACATCGCAAGCCAGGTTCCAGAGTAAATCCCCCTCTTCAATACTTCCCTCCGATAAAGTAATCCGCCTCCGGGAAGGCTTTGTGAGCATCCCCGGGGATTTAAACGGGACTCATACTTGGTAAGTACCTTAATGTCTTACGAAAAGCTTATCCAGGGGTAAAGCTTGGAGCTTATCCAGGTGGGATTATTATTATTACTATTATATTATTTTCCCCTTATGCTTTGAAGTCTGAGTGTTCCTAAATGCCAGGGAAGATTAAATGGGTGGTTGGGGGATTCTGTGAAATATTGTACTTAAGAGGATTTTTTTTTTTTTTTTTTTTTGGTAGTCTCTGACGTTTTCGTAAGGTCCGGAAACGTTTTCTACCTGTAATTAGCGATGTTTATCTTATTCTACTTTCATCCCATTTTAGACATATTTATTATTATTATTATTATTATTATTATTATTATTATTATTATTATTATTATTGTTGTTGTTGTTGTTCTCTTTGATGTTTTCGTAATTTCCGTAAACGTTTTCACCCTTCAGTCAGCAATGTTTATCTTATTCTGCTTTTATTCTATTTTAGAAGTTATTATTATTATTATTATTATTATTATTATTATTATTATTATTATTATTCTCTTTGATGTTTCCGTAAGTTCCGGAAGCTTTTTCACCTTGTAATTAGCAGTGTTTATCTTATCCTACTGATATTGAGTTTTAGACTATTATTATTATTATTATTATTATTATTATTATTATTATTATTATTACCTGAGAACGATCCTTTTATATCGTTATATATAGCGAATTCCTTCACTAGTTGGTTTCCGAGAACGTCTGTTACGTATTCCAGCTCAGTTACTTCGAAATACTGATTCTCAGTACAGCTATTTCTGCAACCTTTCGTTTTGTCGGTTCCTTCTGGTAAAGGCACGTAAATAGCATCACTTCTTCCAGTTCTCTTGACGGACGTTCGCCTAACAGAGGCCGTTTTGGGAAACATATTACAGGAGATACAGTTCTACAATATATGAACAGAGTTATTTAGTAGGGGGACATTTCCACGAGTCGCTTTTAGGAAGTATATCACAGCAGATATATTTCTACAATATATTGAGTTGCTTAGTAGGGAGCGTTCTCTGAACAGCTTAATTCATGATGCTGGAAAAATATCCGCAAAAAAAGAATAAGGAAATATATTTTGAAAAAATATTTCATGAGTTACTTTTAGGAAACACGTTTTGATAGATGTCTTTATACACTGTGTGAGCAGAGTTATTTAGTAGGGAACGTTCTCTCAACAGAGTAATTCATGATGCTGGAAAAATATCCGCAAAAAAAGAATAAGGAAATATATTTTGAAAAAATATTTCATGAGTTACTTTTAGGAAACACGTTTTGATAGATGTATTTATACACTGTGTGAGCAGAGTTATTTAGTAGGGAACGTTCTCTCAACAGAGTAATTCATGATGCTGGAAAAATATCCACAAAAAAAGAATAAGGAAATATATTTAAAAAAATACTTAACGAGTCACTTGTAGGAAACATATTGCAGCAAATATATTTCTACAATTTATTAACCGAGTTATTTAGTAGGGAGCGTTCTCGCAACAGCTTAATTCATGATGCTGGAAAAATATCCACAAAAAAGAATAAGGAAATATATTTTGAAAAAAACATGTGATGAGTTACTTTTAGAAAACATATATTATTAGATATATTTCTACAACACATTAACAGAGTTACTTAGTAGGGAGCGTTCTCTCAACAGAGTTATTCATGATGCTGGAAAAATATCCACAAAAAATGGATAGGGAAATATATTTTGAACAAATATTTGACAGGTCA
>NC_089782.1:36476321-36483821 GCF_040412425.1 Macrobrachium rosenbergii
AAACAGATAAACGAGGCCGCTGGGAGATCGTTAATAACGATAATAGCCACATTTCCAAGCACACTTTCTCTCCGATTCGCACGCCATCGGGAGCGCGCTAAGGAGAGGTGGGGTGGGAGGGAGGGGATGGCTGACCGATTGAGTTGGGGGGGGGGTTTACTGACTGGTTCCGATGGGTGTGGGGGGAGGGGGGGAGTTGACTGAGGTTGGAATTCCTACCTCGGTCAAATCACTGAAAGTTCACAAAAGCGACCTTTAAATGATCTGCTTCAGTAATGGATGATTCATTTTGTATTTGTCTTTTATCATATGGATGATAATGATGATGAGAAAAGGTGATAATATCATGGCAGTTTTATTATTATTATTATTATTATTATTATTATTATTATTGCGAATGTCGTACAATTGGAACTTCAGAATTCTCAAGCAAAGATGCATTGCATTACTGCCCTAATGCAATTCAACATTTGTTTTAACAAATTACTTACCTTTTTCTCAATTTTATTATTAGTTTGTCATATATTTTTAATTTTTTAATAAGTGATCTTTTCTTTCGGTATTTCCCATTACCTTCTGTTACTGCTTTCAAATGAACGCCATAATATTCTTTGCATGCTTGATTTTCAAATCAATGGTCCCTGTGAACTTGTTCCTTATATGAATAGGGTCCATCTTCTGAATAATAATAATAATAATAATAATAATAATAATAATAATAATAATAATAACTGAGATTTTTATTGCTAGCTGATTTTGTTTTCATAACTATTTACGAACAGGTAGCATTGGCACCTTTGCAACTTTTCTTAATTATTACCGTGTCATTACCATGACTGATGCGAGATAATACGTAAATAAACAAGCGGTAAATTGCAATGTTTTTTCCATGAGATATTCTGTTAAGAATTATTTTTCCAGGGCACTTATATAAGCTAACATTTCTTCCCGGATCTGAATAAACAGTGACTTCGGTTAGTTAAACACGAAAGCAAACACGTAGTTTCTGAGAAGACTTAATTGATTCTTGACATTCGCCAGGGGAGCCATTATGTTATAACTATTCTTTTAGGAAATTGCATCAGAGTAGCCATCGTGTTATTGCCGTTCTTTTAGGAAAACTCATCAGAGTAGCCGTCGTATTATTATAGTTCTTTTAGGAAAATTCATCAGAATAGCCATCGTATTATTATTGTTCTTTTAGGAAAATTTATGAGAGTATCCATCGTGTTATTACCATTCTTTTAGGAAAATTCGTCTGAACAGCCTTCGTATTATTACCGTTCTTTTAGGAAAATTAATCAGAATAGCCTTCGTATTATTACTATTCTTTTAGGAAAATTCATCAGAATAGCCATCGTATTATTACCACTCTTTTAGGAAAATTCATCATAGTAGCCATCGTATTATGACTGTTCTTTTAGGAAAATTCATCAGAATAGCCATCGTATTATTGCTGTTCTTGTAGGAAAATTCATCATGGTAGCCATCGTATTATTACTGTTCTTTTAGGAAAAATCCATCATGAATAGCCATTGTATTATTGCTATTCTTTTAGGAAATTCGTCATAGCCACCGTATTACTACTATTCTTTTAGGAAAAAGTTTCCAGAACTGAAGATTTATATTTCCATTTACTGGAAATGTGAATTTTAATTAAGAGCAAGTTTATAATGGTTACTGCTTTCTTGCTTTATTTGTCTTCTCTCTCTCTCTCTCTCTCTCTCTCTCTCTCTCTCTCTCTCTCTCTCTCTCTCTCTCTCTCTTGCAGTGATGGCTAACGCTTACTTGTTTAATTTGACCTTTCTCTCTCTCTCTCTCTCTCTCTCTCTCTCTCTCTCTCTCTCTCTTCTCTCTCTCTCTCTCTCTCTCTCTCTCTCTCTCTCCTTTATGACTACTTTTCCACTTGTTCAGGTTTTCAAAGCATCTTGACCACTTTTGTCACACTTGACCATATTTGATCCCCTTGACATTTCCAGTCAATCTGGATCTTTTTGTCAATAGTGACCTCTTTTGTCTCCAATGATCTTCATTTTGTCAACAATGAAATTTAAGTTTCCCAATATATGATAAATCTGATAAATCCACAAAAACTTTCACTGTCACCTTTGACAATTTTTTTTATACATTAATAGACCCTTGACCTTACTTTGACCTTGACTTTTGGTGTTTTCCTTTGCAGATACAACCTACATTCACTGTCACCTTTGACAATTTTTGTTATATGTTAATGACCCTTGACCTTACTTTGACCTTGACTTTTGATGTTTTCCTTTGCAGATACAAGCTACAATGACCTTCACTGTGACCTTGGACTGTTATTTCAACATATTGATCACCTTTGACCTTGGCTGTTATGTGTTTGTCTTGAGTTGTGCCACCATTTGCCTTACATGTTTCTTTCCCTTGACGTTGTTGTCCTTAGTTTATTGAAACAACAGTGACCTTCAACGTCTCCTTTGACCTTTTGAGGTTTACCTTGACATATGTTGTCATTTACGTTATTTTTCTTCTTAGGCTTTTGTGTGTTTTCCTTGATATTTTAACTACTTTCCGGTCCTTCCTGGTGAATTTGACATATATATATATATATATATATATATATATATATATATATATATATATATATATATATATATATATATATATATATATTTCTTGTCCTGAATTGCTCTTTCCCTTTATCAAAATATTCATATCACCATTGATTATATCTATATCTGTAGATTTTTATTTTTTTATTTTTGGTTCAGCCTAAAAACCTCCCCATGGCCCCCAAACCATCAGCACCATTCAGTACGCGAATTTGAAAGGAGAGATTTCACCCAAGTTTGTATAGAAAGCATCACGAATATTTCACGTTCGCAATTCATTCCTGATCCCCCTTCTCCCGCCGAGGTCAACCGGATTTGGTGAACAGTCGCGCCAGTATACAGTAGATGTTTCTCGCTGTCGAACTCCTCCAAAGTTCCAGAGGTCCTTTATTCCTCGCGCCGCTGGGCTGTGGAACAGCCTCCCAGAAGGTGTCGTGTAATTGGAACTTCTTCGGAAGTTCAAGCGAAGATGCAATGCATTACTACTCCTTATTATTATTATTATTATTATTATTATTATTATTATTATTATTATTATTATTATTATTATTATTATTGTAACACCTACCTGCAGACGAGAAGAATATATTCAGAAGAATAGAGAAAACTCTCTACAAATTTAATGCCGTTGAAACAGCAGTCGTATTATTATTATTATTATTATTATTATTATTATTATTATTATTATTATTATTATTATTATAACACCTGCCTGCAGACGAGAAGAATATATTAAGAAGAATAGAGAAAACTCTCTACAAATTTAATGCCGTTGAAACAGCAATCGTATTATTATTATTATTATTATTATTATTATTATTATTATTAGTATTATTATTATTATTATTATTATTATTATTATTATTATTATTATTATTATTATATTATAACACCTGCCTGCAGACGAGAAGAATATATTAAGAAGAATAGAGAAACTCTCTACAAATTTAATGCCGTTGAAACAGCAATCGTATTATTATTATTATTATTATTATTATTATTATTATTATTATTATTATTATTATAACACCTACCTAATATATTAAGAAGAATAGAACACTTATTTTAATTTGAAACAGCAATCGTATTATTATTATTATTATTATTATTATTATTATTATTATTATTATTATTATCTTCAGAGAAACATTACGACAGAGCCTCGAAAAAGAAAGAAACATTACTTGACACCCAGAGGTAAACAAAACGCGCTGTCAGGTCACAGTAAAAAAAAAACATTAATGGAAGGTGCCCAGCTAATGGACAATACCGACTCACACAAAAAAAAATAATAATATATATATATAAACAAATGCTGGGTACAATGCGCTGATGTTTTGACGTTTGATTATTCACAACGTCGTCAGGCTTGCAGACATGTGTTCGTTGGAAGAAGGGTAAGGGAATAATTCATGCAAGAAAATTCGGGAACACGGACATTACATTTAGATGGTACATTACTGTTGAAATGATGAGACTTGCTCAGTTTCAGTATTATAAATCATGTAAATACGTCGTAAGAGAAATGGAAGAAATTAGGCACGACAGTATGATAAAGTTATTTAATATGGAAAGAGTTAAAATAAAACAAAAAGGAGAAATAATATCATTCGTTTTGTGGTCGATGGAGCAACTGGCTTATAAGAGATATCTGATTCATTTTCTTATGAACTGTCTCTCTATATAATTGCTTGGAATATAATAAAGAAATTACAATAAAGCTCAAAGACAATAATGAACTCTTGTCAAACCACATTGATTCTAGTGATAAAATGCACGCTTACTGAAGCCTCTTGTACACACCAACGATTCCTCGCGGCTTATCGCCTGAACGTACTATGCTATCAAGTACAATGGCTCCTCCAATGAAAGGTGGTTAATGGTCTAATGCAGGCAATCTGGTAATGATAGGGCAATTATTCTGAGGAACTCACTGAGCAAGTTGCTCGAGATAATTATCACGGAAAGAGAAGGAAGTAATTTGAAGACAACCAACAATTCAGTTTCGGGAAGGGTTATTCAACTAGACTTTGTACTCACACGGTCCGAGAGGCAGTTGCTAACTCTGTGGGTAAGAATGTAGACGTATGTAGTCTGCTATTAGGCGCAAGCAGAGCTATTGAAGGGGTAAGTGGCATGCTTATAAGAAAATATGTCCGCTTGCAAGGAAAATATGCCCGCTTTAAGAAAAATATGTCCGCTTACAAGAAAAATATGTCCGCTTGTAAGAAAAATGTATCTGCTTATAAAAAAAATATGTCCGCTTTTAAGAAAAATGTATCTGCTTACAAGAAAAATGTGTCCGCTTATAAGAAGAATATGTCCGCTTATAAGAAAAATATGTCCGCTTATAAGAAAAATATGTCCGCTTACAAGAAAAATATGTCCACTTACAAGAAAAACATGTCCGCTTACAAGAAAAATATGTCCGCTTATAAGAAAAATATCCCTATGATTTGCAGACCGCTGCTCCTTGATATATATTTAAAACGATGGATAAGAGTTCGATTCAACGGGGAATTTATGAAAACATTTCCCTTTATGTAATGGGGTGAAGCAAGGCGGTATTATATCCCCCGTTCTGTTTCTTGTCTATAAATATGATTTGCATCTAAAAATAGAGAGCATTTATGTAGATGCCATGTTGGGAATATTTTTCCAGAGGCTTAAGCATATTATTATTATTATTATTATTATTCAGAGGATAAAAATGACTCTGCGTTAAAGAAATTGATTGAAACATGTCATTGCTATGCGAATAAATATGATGAAGAAACAAAAACACAGTTATGTATGGGCACATACATTTAAAAATAAATCTCTCCAGAGAGCTTCCCGGAATTTTTTCGAACAGATTCCCCAAAAGCTCCCCGTAGAGATTTATATTCAGACATGTTTGTACCCATACATAACAGTGGATTTTTTTCTCCATCCAAGACTTATGCTACTATGAGTAATTTACTTAATAAACATGATATTCACTTTAATTCCAAGAAGGGCCAGTGTTATTTATATCAAATAATAAATGATGATGTCAGTATGAACCGCTTCCCAATGAAACGGATCATCATCTGCACTACATTGTGTATGTCCAGTCTCTGCGAAATGGGAATACTGAGGAAGGAAAGAGTTTCCAAAGCCCAATACGGCTGCTAGTAATCTGTATCCTAGATGGTGTTACTCCTGTTACCTTCATATTAATGTAACTATTGAAATGAAATATTAAAAAGAGATCACCTGCTTCACACCGTTTTTCAAGCAAGGGATTTAATCGGTAATATATTTTATTATTAAAATTTTTGTATTTATGTAATTCATACAATAATAGATTGTTTTTTCATTAACCCGAGTAACTAACTTCAGTCATCAGAAGGCGTGTTATTGTTTGCTGGTCCTCTGATATAGTGGTTAGTGTCGTGGCATGCCACTCAGATGTCGCGGGTTCGCGTCTCCCCCGGGGCGATGAAAAATTCACCGGCTCTGTACCATGATCAGTTACTGCTGCAGTGTGGTGTCTGCAGGGGGAATTTGAAACCAACATTCTTTGGAAGCTTGAATTTCAAGTCAGTGAAACCGTGGGCTTGTTCCATGTGAATAGGTTTCATCTAATAATAATAATAATAATAATAATATCGTGAGCAGTATTAACGACTTACATGGAATTCCACTTACCCATAATCTTTTCGAGGAAGGGGCGTTAAAATGTCATGATGGAATCCTAGATTATAAGCCATTATGACAAAATGAAATGTTTTCCTTTCATATCACGTATAACTCCCACCTGTACGCGGATGTTTATTTATAGGGGCGGGGAGTAGTAGCTGAACAAATATGCGTCAGATTATCAGATTAAGAGAGAAACATTTTTAGTAGGAGGAGAACGAACCAACAAAACATCTAGTGACGTAAACACCAAACAGAAGCCGTTCAGTGTATTTCAGATGTATGTAAAAGAATGGAATGTTCCCCAGCAAGTAAACAAGATGGATGGTCTGTCCTTCAACACGAGGGTGAAGTAGATGAAGCTTTATTCAGTATGTAAACAAGAGAGGGAAAAAACTGTATTCTTTTCCATAAGGTTTAAGTGGATGCGTTTTATAGACGGTCGAAGGGGTTGGACTCTTCTGCAGTACGTGAATAGGATGGTATGACTTTTTTTCATTGCAAGGACAGTGTGAGGAAAATGTTCTGCAAAGGCAAGAACAGTGTGAGTAGAATGTTCTGCAAACGCATCGGATGTCAAGAACAGTGTGAGTAGAATGTTCTGCAAACGCATCAGATGGCAAGAACAGTGTGAGCAGAATGTTCTGCAGATGCATAAGATGGAAAGAACAGTGTGAGCAGAATGTTCTGCAAACGTAGAAGAAGGCAAGAACAGTGTGAGTAGAATGTTCTGCAAACGCAGAAGATGGAAAGGACAGTGTGAACAGAATGTTCTGCAGATGCTTCAGATGGCAAGAACATTGTGACTGGAATGTTCTGCAAATGCATAAGATGGAAAGAACAGTGTGAGCAAAATGTTCTTCAAAATCATAAGAAAGACGACAATCTATTAAAGAAACCTGCTATGCAGCCAAACTGTTTCTTCAGCACAGTAGACTAAACGAGCTGTTCGTTACTACAATCACCCTCACCAACAACAGTGACATTCGAGTCCCGCTCGAGATTTCAGAAGACCGAGAACACGACAGTCCTCAGCCATTAATATCCCAGTGAATAAGTGAGTAGGAGGGACAAGAGGCCCCTGGGAAGATGGGGGGATAGTGTGTGGGTGGTTTGGTAGGTGGCGGAGAACCATAATGAAAGACACATGAATAATTTAGGGAAAAACTTACTCCTCTTTCTTGTCGTAGGAATGGAAAGGGCCAAGTGGTAAAATTGGTAGACCACTTTGAAGACCTTGGGT
>NC_089782.1:36488821-36493821 GCF_040412425.1 Macrobrachium rosenbergii
CGTGACAAAGGTCAGAAAGAGAAAGAGATTCTCTCTCTCTCTCTCTCTCTCTCTCTCTATTCACTCCGGGTCAAAATGCATCGAGAAATGATGGCGGCAAAAGCCCTTAATTAGATCCGAACGACTTGAAAGAATCCAATCCTTTTGTTTCGAACCCCTTTTGAAAAAAAAGGATCGTGACATCACCTGCTCCATCTTTTTTTTTTTTTTTTTTGTCTTTATTTACTTTTGTTTTTAATCACCTGCCACTTACTAGTCTCATATATATATATATATATATATATATATATATATATATATATATATATATATATATATATATATATTTTTTTTTTTTTTTTTTTTTTTTTTTTTTTTTTCGTAAATACGCCGACGTCAGATCGTTCTATTAGCGATGTTCATTAATGGCATCAGTTGCATGCGAGGGTGCTTGCAACCAAGCGGAAAAATAGGGAGGTAATGACACACGCATTAGAGACTATTTCCAGGTGATGAAATGACCTTTTTGAAACCGTTGAACTCTTGGATCTTTGCTTTTGTTTGTTTTTGTTTTTTCTCATCGATCGTCGACAGGAACAGAAGGCGCCATATTTAAAAGTTGGTGTTTATCTTTGTTCTGTTCCTTTTAGTTTTCTGAAAGGAAAACTCTTGTGCCGGCTTTGTGTGTCCGTGTCCGTCCGCACTTTTTTCAGTCCGCACTGTTTTCTGTCCACCTTCAGCTCGATTATGGATAATTTTAACCTTGAATAAAATAAAAACTACTGAGGCTAGAGGGCTGCAAATTGGTATGTCGATCATCCACCCTCCTGTCATCAAACATACCAAATTACAGCCCTCTAGCCTCAGTAATTTATATTTTATTTAAGGTTAAAGTTAGCCATAATCGTGCTTCTGGCAACGATATAGGCCAGGCCACCACCGGGCCGTGGTTAAAGTTTTATGGACCGCGGCTCATACGGCATTACACCGACACCACCGAGATATAGATCTATTTTCGGTGGCCCTGATTATACGCTGTACAGAAAACTCAATTGCGCCGAAGAAGCTTCCGCATATTTTTTACTTGTTTTTAATAACTTATTTTTCAGTTTTTTGTTTTTGTTTTTCTTCGATTTAGAAGAAAAATTAATACAGTTTCGGTAGATGCTTTTCTTTATGTTCCTTGTTTTGACACTATTTTTTTTTTTTCGATTTCTCTTATGTCGTCGACAGCAACAGAAGCCACGAAAATTTAGAAGGAAAATAGAAGGAAAAAAAAGCACAATTCCGTGGATGTTTTTGTTTGGCATGTGGAGGAGGAGGAGGAGGAGGAGGTGGAGGAGGAGGAAGGAGGAGGGGAGAAGAAAGAAGAGGAGGAGGAGGAAGAGCAGGAGGAGGAGGAGGAAGAGAAGGAGAAGGAGGAGGAGGAAGAAGAGAAGGAGGAAGAGGAGGAGGGGGAGGGAGGAAGGGCAGGGGTGGGTGGGTTTCAGCTTTGCATGTCGATGTCGCTTTTGTCGTCTGAAAGAGAGAGAGAGAGAGAGAGAGAGAGAGAGAGAGAGAGAGAGACGTAAAAACTCCTCGAAATATTTGTTTAAGCTCGTTTGTCTTTTTTTATTTCTCTTAGATCGTTGAAAGAAACAGAAGCCACCAAAATTTAGGAGGAAAAATAATAAAATTACGTTAGAATGTTTTTCACTGTTATGTTTTTTATACTTTTTTTTTGCGTTCTCTTCAGTTGACAGGAATAGACTCATAAAAATCAATATAATTTGGCCAGTTATTAAGATTGGTCTTTGACGGCTATACGCCTTCAGTCCAAAATAAGGTCACATCTAAATTAAGTTCATATCCAAAATAAGGCCACAATGCCCAAGGTCACAATTGCAAGGGAGTACAGAAGAAAGAAAGAGAGGCTTCGAAATTCATCTGTCGACATTATTATTATTATTATTATTATTATTATTATTATTATTATTATTATTAT
The DNA here is from genome assembly GCF_040412425.1 of Macrobrachium rosenbergii. Taxonomy (NCBI): domain Eukaryota; kingdom Metazoa; phylum Arthropoda; class Malacostraca; order Decapoda; family Palaemonidae; genus Macrobrachium; species Macrobrachium rosenbergii. The sequence continues at coordinate 36,490,785 of NC_089782.1, forward strand.
TATTATTATTATTATTATTATTATTATTATTATTCCAGGGTATGTTTATACATACATATATATATATATATATATATATATATATATATATATATATATATATTGTGACATAAGACAAGATTACAGTAAAAGTGTTTATTAATGTCATATAGTGACTCTTGTTTCTATTGAAGTACTGCTTAAAATACCATCGAATGAAACGCCCCAGGGAAAAGTTATATACCTTTTATAAGATAAAATTCATTTCAAGCAATAATATCATTACTCTCTCTCTCTCTCTCTCTCTCTCTCTCTCTCTCTCTCTCTCTCTCTCTCTCGTAAATACATGTCTTGAATCATCATTGCGTAAAGAGGCATTGAATTATAAGAAAGTTAATTTAAAGCAACAATAATTACTCTCTCTCTCTCTCTCTCTCTCTCTCTCTCTCTCTCTCTCGTAAATACTTCTCGCGGATCACCGTTGCACAAAGAGGCATGGCCTTTGTTTGTAATCAGAGCATTAATGCCGATGAGTAACAGTTTGCTGTAAAAAAAAAGATAATGAAAGTCAAATAGCTATGATAATGAAGTCTTTCCACGCACGTTTTAGTTTTGTGCATGCAAATCCTACCTCTTAATCCTTGAAAAAAAAATCTTTTTTGTGTGTGTGGTATGAAAGGGGTTCATTCGCTCAATTGTTATTGTTATTATTATTATTATTATTATTATTATTATTATTATTATTATTATTATTATTATTATTATTATGTAAGTGACATTTCAAACCAAATTTTTCTGTAGGTGAGATGGCGCTTTGAAAATTAAGTCATAACCTTATATTTCTTTTCCATGACCGTACAGCTAATGTTGTCATTAATCTTATACATGCAATATATATATATATATATATATATATATATATATATATATATATATATATATATATATATATATATATATATATATATATATATATAGATACATATATATTTCTGACTCATCAGGATCGAACCCATGTCTTTCAGTTTGGAAGACAAGACCGCTGCCAACCAAGCCACACAAGGTTGGCAGCGGTCTTGTCTTTCAACTGAAAGACCTGGGTTCGATCCTGATGTGAGTCAGAAATATATTTCTGTTCCACACGTGATGGTGTGTTGATTATTTGTGTATATATATATATATATATATATATATATATATATATATATATATATATATATATATATATATATATATAGTATATATATATATATATATATAGTATATATACACATACACACACTATAAGTATTCCATAATGCTTTCTTCCTTTCTTACATTAATGTATTACTTTCTTCCTAGAAAGTACAAAAAAACAACGGTGCGTCCATTTTAGAAAGCTTTCAGAATAATAACAACATCACGTTAGGTAACATATTTTACTAAACCTAAATAACTATTAACTTACTTTCAGCACACATAAACACTTGAAAGCAGCACTTGTTTTCGTCACATAGAATTTTGAGTGTTGAAAGCAGCACTTGTTTTTATCTTATAGAGTAACGATTGTTGCAATCAGCTCTTGTTTCATCGTATAGATTAACGATGATTGCAAGCAGCACTTGTTTTCATCTAACGACAATAGTACTTGAATTCATCACATAAAATAACAATTGTTGAAAGCCGCACTTGTTTTCACCATATAGAATAAAGATTGCTGAAAGCAACGCTTGTTTTCATCTAATGCTTTTTGAAAGCAACACTTGAATTTATCATATAGAATAAAGATTGTTGAAAGCAGCACTTGTGTTCATCACACAGAACAACGGCTGACGAATGCAGCACGCCTTCTCATCATACAGAACAACGACCGTCCAACACTCCCGTTTGCTTTGCCAAAGCACGCAAGCAAAGATGACCCGACCTGAAGCGACGCTTCGCCAGAGGAAAGCACAGAACGGAGGAAGAACAGCTGCTGCAACAAACGTGTCCTGGGATGATGTTTGAAGTTTTAATGACGGGTCCCCCGAGGTGTACATCGCATGTCAGTCCAGGGGGACAGGAGGGACGCTTTGGCGAGACGCGACAGACTCTCTCCCGCGGAGGGGGAATGGGATAACTTTCGATAAAGCAGGATAACTACGATAATCTGCGATGAATGTGGTACGCGCAACAAGGCAGCTTCTGTCTCATGGCACGTAGAATGAGGATGGATACTTGGCGAAGTTCGAGGTTAGATTTTTATCCAAGGGGTTAATTTAGGACACGTGGTGGTATACTGAATTATGTAGAGATGCACACACTTACACACACACATATTTATATATATATGTATGTGTATGTATGTGTAAAATACTACACCGAAAAGTGGAATGGTTTATTCAAACGTTTTCAAAAGGTGTTTTTAAAAATGTAACGCAACCATTAGGATCATATCCTTTGTGATGTTTTGTATTTAAGATTTTTTATATGTAGGTATTAATATATGTATGTATGTATATACAGTATATATATGTATGCATGTTTGCACAAATATATATATACACATATATACATGTATATATGCGTGTTTGACTACAAGAAGGAAAGCAAATACTGCAGTTTTAATTCTTTGAATTGACAGCCAAAGCTCCCTAAAACGAAAGGATTTTTACATATTACATTTTCTTCGTTTTAGCCAACGCCAGCACTCACACGTAAAACTATTTCATTAAAGGCTTTTTCAGACCTCTCTCTCTCTCTCTCTCTCTCTCTCTCTCTCTCTCTCTCTCTCTCTCTCTCTCTCTCTCTCTCTCTCTCTCTGCTTCCTCGCGAACAGAATATTAATTTTTACAAGCATTTATGAGCTAAATATAGGACTAAATGTGTTATTTCCAGTTGCACTTAATATCCCATCAGTCATAATGATGTCACGTAACTTGAGGTAACTTAATTATTTCATTAACCTTCGATATTATTTAACGTAATAATAGACAAAATGAGTGTGGGTGAAGGTGATGAGATTAACAATAAAGAACAAACGCAAAGTGAACAATAAAAGCAGTGAAGAAACATAGAATATCAAGTTCCAAAAAACTCT